>NC_134890.1:32247969-32265469 GCF_041734735.1 Babylonia areolata | reverse complement strand
GGGGGAGGGAGAGTGGGGCAGGGGGGGGGGGGGGTGGAGTAGAGGGAGGGACGGGGTGGGTGGGGGGCTAGCTGGTGCCGGATGGACCGTTGCATGCAGATAGCATATATGGCGCGGTTCTGGGGATGGAACCAACCATGACAGGTATGTTCCGCTCCAGGTTGGTTTGAGCAGCAGGTTTGGTTTTTTTGGGGGGTTTTTTTTTTTTTCGTTCCTTTGAGAAAGTCTTCTGTTTCATACTCGCGCGCGCGTGTGTGTGTAAGAGAGAGAGGGGGGGTGGGGTGGGTGGGGGTTGTGTGTGTGTGCGTAAGAGAGGGAGAGAGTGCGTGTGTGTGTCTGTGTGTGTGTGAAAGAATGTGTGTGTGTGTGTGTGTGTGCGTAAGAGTGTGTGTGTGTGTGTGTGTGTGCGCGTAAGAGAGAGAAAGAGTCTCTGTGTGTCCGTCCCCCGCCCTCTCTCTCTCTCTCTCACTCGCTCTCTTCCTTCCCTCCCTCCCTCTGCCCTGACTGATCGTCAGCAAGGATCGAGGACTGACAGACGACCTTGACTGTCGGTTCACTCCACACTGCCCCCTCCACCACCATCGCCCGTCTCTCCCCCTCCCCTCACTTCAAAGAAAAATTGGTTTGTTTCCGTTGTTGTAGCATATACTAGTGAACGAGAATTGTGTTGGTCGTGCTTTGTATTGACAATTCTTTCATGTATCAATCTGATCTGGACCCACAGCCATAAGCTGAGTGGTCCGCTGAGCTGTAAGTGAATTAAGGTAAAGACCCGGAGCTCTCTGTTGTGTGTGTGGGGAGTGGGGGGGTTAAATGCGGGAGAGACTGAGAGGAGGGAGGGAGATAGACTGAGAGGGAGGGAGGGAGAGATAATTGAAATGGGTGTCCTTATGCAAGGAACATGCACCTGCAGATAAAAAAAAAAGGGATCTTTTTCCGCACCAGTGCAACAGACAGCACGACTGACTGCACAATATTACCCCCCACCCCCCCCCCCCGCCCCCACCCCACCCCACCCTCTCGCCCCTCCCCCTACCCCTCCCCCCAACCAACCCCAACCCTACCCTTTTGAATGCAGCTTACATCATGCTTGTGTGGATATTTTGAAAGAGAACAAAACGAGGTGTGTGTGTCGTGCGTGTTTGCGCACTTGTCTGTGTTAGCGTTCGTTCGTTGTCTGTCTGTCTGTCTGTCTGTCTGTCTGTCTCTCTCTCTCTCTCTCTCTCTCTCTCTCTCTCTCTCTCTCTCTCTCTCACTACACGACCACCACCACTACCAACACCTCCACCATCACCCATTTCCATGACTGGTAGTGCTACAGGAGTTTAGTGACTGTAGCTGTTAACTCTCCTTCCCCTTCCTCTCCTCCCCCTTCCTCTCCTTCCCTTCCCATCCGATTTAAGCGGCCCCTTCATCACCACCTCCATTCACCTTCACCCCCATCCACTTCCCCACGGGAAGGTGAAGCACAGCTTATGGGCTTCGTCAGGGACTGATGGAAACAGTCAGGTAGGGGTGCATAATGTGCGCGTGTGTGTTGGGACCTGGTGTCTGGGTCCGCTCAGCCTTAATGACACGACACTAATTCAGGTTAATGTGACCTGGCTGGTAAAGCCACGCCCCTCAGCTTTTCTCTTCTCTTTCTCCACCCCCCTCCCCTTTCCATCCCTCTAACCCACCCCCCCCCCCCCCCCATCCCCTTCTTTCTCATGACACCCAACATGGCCAGCTGCTGATCAGATCTTCCCACAAGTGTTATCAGCCGGTCGGTGGTGATGCATGCTGTGGTGATGAACCGATCCACCGCGCCTGCTTGGTCTGAGTGTGGTGCAGTGTGGCGTGCCAGGCAGGGATGCTGTTTCTTTCAGCTTATGTTCCTGGCAGCTTTTGATGCTGGTGCAGCTCCGCTATCAGTGCCAGTGAGGTATGCCCCACTGCACTTGTTTGTGGGCTGGTGGTGGTGAGCTAACATGCACAGAGCTGCGCATTTAAGTTGATTAGCCAGGATGGCCAGATGCCAGACATGTTTCCACACACTGGCGCTGCGGCTGCGTTCCGTTCCGCTTGGAAGTTTTTGTGATTCTTCTCCACCCTTTGCGTTTGTTGCGGGTGTGTGGAGCGGTGTTTTGTGACCGTGCTGTCTGTCTTCCGCGGTGACCCCCTTCACTTCCCGACTCTTCCTCTCTCCCTCTGCACACGGCCTGCACCATTGACCTACGTACTGAACATCTCAGTGGCTTGCACTCACTGAGGCCCCTCGCTTTCTGTGGAGCATAGGCCATCGAAGTTTCTCCACCAAACTCGACTCTGGGCTGCATCCCTCCAGCTGGATCCCAGCCTCCTTAGCTCTGGTTCAGTGTCCCTTCTCCAGCTGTTCTTGGGCCGTCCTCTCTTCCTTCTCCCCTGGGGGTTCCAGGTCAGTCAGGGCCTGGCGTGTTGTGTTGGATGGCCATTTCTCACTGGCCTGCACACAGCAGCAGAATTGGGTTGTTTGTCAAGGCCTGTAGGTTGCACCTACATTTAGTGTGTGTATTTTTTTTTCTTTTCTTTTCTCTATCCAGTAATATGGACCAGTTCGCACAAAGAAAGCCGTTTACCACCATCGAGCTCAATAGTATTCAGCTCAGTGTTTACCACACGTGGGATGAATAATGTTTCTAGTTGAGGCCTCACGTGAGGATAAGAAGACAATTGTTATGTCCTGCTCTGTTGTGTTTCATCGTCTTGTCATGTCAAGCCAGTGGTAATTACTGTAGTTGGGGAATGGGGTGGGAGGTGAGTGCTTCATGCATTGGCTGTTTGCAGTCATCATCGCCGGCACTGGCTGATGCGATGTTATTGGCGAGTTCATAACCGTCGTTAGTCATCAGCTGTCACTGTGTTGGTCTGCTGAAGTTTTGCTTGTTGCTTGATCAACAGCAATGCGTTGAGGGGAAGAAAAGCGGAGTGCTGTATTTCTGTACAGTTCTTCTAGAAAAAGAGATGACTTTTAGGGGGTTGAACAAAACTAGCGCTGACCCTTAAGTGGTGATATGAGAGAGAGAGAGAGAGAGAGAGAGAGAGAGAGGGAGGGAGAGCACACGAAAGATTTGAACCTGAGATCGATGCAGATCACACAGCTACACCACTGATTTTTGTTGGGAACGAACCACTGAAAGTGCTGAAATTTTAGCTAAACTATGAGATGAATTGAAACAGAAAGCAGCGTCCGAGTATTTGGTTTCAACCCCGTTTAATTAAGCATTCATAACAAAACGAGGCAGAAAAGAAAAGAAAAGCCCTCCCCCCCCCCCCCCACCCCCTTTGAAACAGAAATAAAACAAACAAAAAACCACTCACATACTACATGTGATGCCTATATGTTATTATTATTTTATCATTATTAATATCATCATCATCATCATCATTTTGTGTGTGTGCGCGCGCGCGCCGGCTTTGAGCTAGAATGATGGAGAAGATGTAATGCATCTTCTTTTTTTCTTTTTCTTTTTTTTTAAGTTGGAGAGTAAAGAGCGAATAATGCCAGACTAATTGGCAAAACACGGCACACACACACACACACACACACACACACACACACACACACACACACACACATACACACACACACACACACATACACACACACACACACACATACACACACACACACACACACATACACACACACACACACACACATACACACACACACACACACACACACACACACACACACACACACACACACACACACACACACAGAACACACCCAGAACACAGACACGGTCAGGTGGTTGGGTGCAACCCGGAAACGCCCGTCGATGCATGTAATGTATGTATACACAAAACCTGCCAGGACCCTACTTTTGAGGAGGGTGTGACGATATTGGCTGGTGCCCAGTAAATGCAGCTCCACTGCATCGGGCGGGGGTGGGGGTGGAGGGGGGGATTATTTTACCCCGCCGTTTAGGCAGCCAGACTCTGTGTTCGGATTTGTGCATTCTTAGGTAGAATTGCGTTCCCATAAACCTGATATGGATCACCGGGGATCCTTAACGTGCGTATTTAGTTGATACACGCGAAGGGGATTGAGGGCATCAGCAGGTCTGCACGACATTATCCCTCAGACTCTTTCCATATGGTGATGATTATTTTTCATTATGCAGCAGATGTCGTGTAGCGCATATGGATCAGTCCGCATTCTCTCACACCTCCTTGGAACTGAAACTGGATCATTATCCCAGGTAGACCTGGGACATTATTAAAAAATTAATTAATTAATTAATTAAAAAGAAAAAACCCAAAAAAGCAACCACCGATGTTCATTCTTTTTTTTTCTTCTTTTTTTAAAATTTCTTTTTCTTTTCTTTTTTTAAAATTTTTTTTCCACCCCATGCGCCGATAGCGGGATGGAAAGCAGGATCCTCGGGTGGAAAGAAAGCCCAGCGCTCTGGAAACCACTGAGCTCTATCTCGCCTGTCATCAGGAGAGAACTCACCATCCGTAGACACTGTGCAGCACTGACACACAGTTGAGTGCGTGAGGGTATTCCCTTGAATATCATCAGGAACGTGAAGTGGTAAGGGTTGGATGTTGGGGGAGGGGAGAGGGGGGGGGGACGCGGGTCTGGATCGTGTTTCTGATAGGGGAGGTACACAGATACACACTCACAAACACGCACGCGCGCGCGCACACACATACACACAGTGGCACACGCGCACACTCACATACACGTACACACACATGCATACATACATACATGTATACTCACGCGCGCGTGCCATATTGTCTTGTGAAGCCTATGAGGGTGAATACTGCCAGTGCATACGTGTTTCAGTCCTGAAGAGATAAGAAGGGTGATCATAGTTTGGGAGAGGAACAACCCTCCTTCCCTCCCCCCCTCCCATCCCCCGCCTCCCTCCCATCCCTCCCTCCCGCCCCACCCCACCCCCCACCACCCTTTTTTTTTGGATGAGTCACAAAGGAAATATAACAGGGAGGAAGAAAGGTCTTGTCTGCTGCCTGGTTATTCAGAACAGGTACATGCTTGTGTGTGCGCGCCGCAGCACACACGGGCGCACATATCTGCACACATTGCAGACTGTTTACACACACACACACACACACACACACACACACCGCGCATGAGCTCATGTGCACACACGCATGTGCGCATCCTTGCACGCACAAAGTGTGTGCACACTCACACACGTTGGCGCGCACGCACGCACACAAATATACACGCACGCACGCAGGCGCGCGCGCGCGCGCGCACACACACACACACACACACACACACACGTATGCACATTTGCACGTACGTCACTGTTTAAAAAAGAGAAAAAAAACCCGAGAGAACAATGATAAATTGACTCCGTTTCAATTTAGTTAAAGGAGATTGTACGTGCGTGATTTGTCGTTCTTGTCTTGTTCTCTCGGGGCAGTTCACAGCATCACCGTTATGTAGTTCTTTTTTTGATAATGGGGTTGACGATTCGACACAATAGTTTACTCAGAAACGTGTTCCTGATGCGAATGCACACGACAGCAGTGATCGGGCTTTCGTTTGACGTGGGTGGATGAATACCGTAGAGAACGGATTGAAAGCAATTGAGCGCATATATATAGCTGCAAGATGTTGCACACGCACTCTGTTGACAGAGAGAGAAAGGGAGGGAGGGTGGGAGATAGAAAGAAAGAAAGACGGGAGAGAGAGGGAGGTTGGTTGGCTCACAAGCCAGGGTTCGTTGGAAAGACTGTGTGCAGGTGCGGTGGGGTGGTGATGATGATGATGATGCTTACCTGTTGAGTTTTCTTCCCCTCCAAGACCATCTGTGTGTGTGTGTGTGTGTGTGTGTGCCTATGTACCTCTTTGTTCGATTCTCTCTCTTTCGCTTCTTCTCCCCCCCCCCCCCTTTCTCTCTCTCTCTACCTCCCCCGTACTCACCTTTTTTTTCCAATTAATGTCTCCGTCTCCACACTACCTCCTCTACCCCTCCCCTCCGAATTCTCTCTCGCTCCGAGGAGAGAGAGAGAGCGAGAGGAGAGGGAGGGGGAGAGAGAGAGAGAGACTGTGTGTGGAGGTGACAGGGGAGAGTGTGGAGTTGGAGGGGGCAAGGAAAGAGTTTTATTTCAAGGCAAAGGGATTTGTGCCAGTTTTACGAGCAGGACTGACTTAAAAGGGACAGAGAAAATACGCATACGCGCGCGCACTAGCGCGCGCGCGCGCGCGCACACACACACACACACACACACACACACCCAGAGAGAGAGAGGGAGGGAGGGCAGTGAAATGCTTTGTCAACAGTGTTGAAGGATAGTTCGTGTGCAAGACGAGTGGCGTGAGAAAGAGAGAAAGGCACATAGAGAAGGGCACACACACACACACACACACACACACACACACACACACACACACACACACACACACACACACACACACAGCACAACACAACACACACAGTTAAAAGATAAAAGATACCCCTAGGAGAGAAAAAAAAAGATGAAAATCCTTTGCAAAATCTATCTGAATTAGGGAAACACACACACACACACACACACACACACACACACACACACACACACACACACACACACACACACACACACACACACACACACACACACACACACACACACACACACACACACACACACACACACGCACACACACACGCACACACACACACAGAATCTGAGAGAGGTCTGAATTCGCTTCAGTGCAGGTTGTAAAAAAAAAAAAAAGAAAAGAAAATGCGCAGACAGTTTGTGTGTACGTAGGCGAGCGCGCGTGTTTGTATTTGTGTGTGTGTGTGTGTGTGTGTGTGTGTGTGTGTGTGTGTGTGTGTGTGTGTGTTATCCCGTTCTGTCTGCACGGCAGAGATTTGGAGCTTCATTCAGCATTTGGCGCCGACTGTGAGGGGATTTCGGAAGGATTTTCGTCGGAGCCAGGAGCACTGGTCTGGATTTTTTTTTCTTCTTCTTTTTCTTCCTACTGTTCGCGTTTGTTTTGCCTGTGTGTCTGTTACGGCTTGTAATGGCTTAGCCGTCCGTCTCCTCCGCCTTCCATCTTTCGCTTTGTCTGTCTGTCTCACTCTCTCTCTCTCCCCTCTCTCTCTTCTCTCTCTCTCTGTCTCTCTCTCTCTCTCTGTCTCTCTCCTCGCTCTCGTGTCTTTAAAGGAATCAAGTTCATTCAATATATCGACAGGTAAACGTGCGACTCTGTGTGTCTGTGGAGAGCGATACTTTTATTCTTCTCCCCTTTATCATACATTTTTTCCCCCCCCCGAATGAAATATCGTACGGAACGAAATGCTGAACAGCGTACACCCCAATGCACATGAAAGCTCTTTTTGCTTGGTAAATGGAGCTTCAACATTTCAGTTCTTTCCTTTGGAAGCGGATTTTGTTTGGTCTTGTATATATATATTTTTTCTTTTCTTTCTTTCTTTCTTTTTTTTATTTTTATTTTAATTTTATTTTTTTGTTGTTGCCATGTTGTGTGTATGCATTTGCTTTTTTTTTTCTTTCCCGTAATTACTTGTCTGGTTTATGTTTTCATGAGGGTAGGATGAAAACAGGCAAATATTTGATGTGTTTATTTCTTGTTCTTCAATTTAAGAAGAAAAAAAAAAGGTTGAGATTTATCAGTTGGTATAAAGTTGAAGGGAGTGGGCTTAGAAGGGCGGTGGGGAGGGGGGGAGGATGTGTTCAACAGCAGGACATCCTTTGACCAGCACATAATGAAGAATTGATAACTATACATCAAGGTCTCTCACTGACTTGCTGCCACTGCCTTAGCACTGCAGCCCCATAATCGGGTCACTGTTGTCAGTGATTGGGGTTGTGGGGGAGGGGGGCGGGGGCTGGGGGGAGGGGCGTAAGGAAGTCTTGCTCTGTATTTATCTATCTAGATCTGTCTTAGTATCTATCTATAATTATCTATCTATGGTGGGGGTGGGGGGGGGGGGCGTAAGGAAGCCTTGCTTCTATCTACTTATAGATCTATCTATATGATCTATAGAGGGGGGAGGGGCGAAAGGGCGTAAGGAAGTCTTGCTGTCCATTTATCTATCTATCTGTCTGTCTGTCTATTTATATATAGATGTAGTAAGCATGGTGTCCGACATGACCCTGATATTCCAACCAACAGAATGGTGTGTGGTTGAGTACCAGCTGCCTGAAAAAGTCAGTAGGCGATAGGAGGAGAGGACAAGAAGGGAGGACTATTTATTCATTTATTTATTTTGATTATTATCCGTGCTTACAGACTGAATCTGAAGGTGTTCCGACTTATCAGCCCTGGGTGGGTGGCAATGAAAATGAAAGTCTTGTCTGTCTGTCCACTTCACCAACATTCCTTGTTGCCGCTTGACGGATGTGCAGACAGCCTGGCGCCTTGATAAGGAGAAAAGTGAGAGAGAGAGAGAGAGAGAGAGAAGTAGGTCTCACGCACGCATGCGCGGGCACGCACGCACAGACGCACGCGCGTACACACACACACACACACACACACACGGAAGTATGCAATGCGTATGTGCCTGGGGTGAGGCGGATATGGAATAAGTATTGTAAGTGCGTTCGTGTTTCCGTTGCGCGTGCTCGCTGCTGTGTGCGTGCATACGTTCGTGCGTGCGCGCGCGCGCGCGTGTGTGTGCGCCTCATAGGAAGACGCTGGGAGGAGGAAAGAGAGAAAGACAGCATTATGATGCTCTCTGCAGAAAGAGGGCTGAAGGTAATTTTGCCCTGGCTTATCCAAACAACCGCAACAATACAGCTCTGTTGTACGTAGGACAGTATCACCGATTGTGTGCGGCATCACCCCCATCCCCTTCTCTCTCTCTCTCTCTCTCTCTCTCTCTCTCTGTCCGTCTCTCTCTCCTTGTATGCATATGTGCACATAGCTTGCTCTTTCTCATTCTCACTTTCTCTCTCTAATTTCCCCCTCCCCACCCCTTTTTCCTCTCCTCCCATCCTCCTCGCCCTCCCCCCACCCCCTTACCCCACATCATCTCTCCCCAAACAAACATACACATGACATTACAACTGAACAGAACTCCTAGAAAGCTGTCACCCGGTGTTGCCATAGATCTGTCTCCCCTATCCATCCCCACCCCCACCCCCCTCGCCCGCACCCCCACCATGCAACTTCAACCGTGAAACGCATCGATCTGTGTCGCATGCTGCACGTCATCCTGACCTGACCCATAACCATAACTGTTGACTGGTACAGGGACTTGCCGTGCCAACTGACTGTGACGTGCAAACTCCCCCCTCAGTCAGTAAGCGTCTGTTCTGCATCCATCACCGCCGTGCAGTGATTAATTTTCAGGTTCTTCAGTGCCGCCCGCGACAAGTTCAGGTGGGTTGCAGCCTGCTGAAATGTTATGATTGATATCATTAAGGTCTTATTGGTAACATACTAGTTCCGCTCTGAAATGATTATGATTTGCCGGCTGTGTTTTGTGTGTGCAAGTTCGGAAAGTTTGCATTCTTTGTGTAAGTCGAATACATAAGCCTACCTGTATTGTGAAGGGGGAAAAAAATATGTATAATGTAAAGTCAGAGTTAGCGTGTAATTTGTACGTCGGAAAGTTACCATACAATGTGCAAGTTGGAAAATTGATATGCATGATGGACAATTAGTCTGTAATGTGGAAAGGTTGAAAATTAGCCTCTAAGTTGCAAGACGGGAAGTAAGTCTGTGACGTGCAAGCACGTAAAGTTAAATGCAATGATCAAGTTGGAAAGATTTGTTTGTAATGTACAGAGAGTTCACCTGTAATGTGCAAGTCAGAACGTTAGCTCATACTGTGGAAGTGAGCATGCAGTGTGCAAGCTAGAAATGGCATTGTGTGTAAACATGACAGTTAGCTTGCAATGTGAAAGTCGGAAAGTCAACCCATAATCTGGAAAGTTAGTCTGTAATGTGTAAGTTAATGGATGTGGTGTGAAAATGGTAAAGTTCGCCTGTAATGTGTAAGTTAATGGATGTGGTGTGAAAATGGTAAAGTTCGCCTGTAATGTGTAAGTTAATGGATCTGGTGTGAAAATGGTAAAGTTCGCCTGTAATGTGTAAGTTAATGGATCTGGTGTGAAAATGGTAAAGTTCGCCTGTAATGTGTAAGTTAATGGATATGGTGTGAAAATGGTAAAGTTCGCCTGTAATGTGTAAGTTAATGGATGTGGTGTGAAAATGGTAAAGTTCGCCTGTAATGTGTAAGTTAATGGATCTGGTGTGAAAATGGTAAAGTTCGCCTGTAATGTGTAAGTTAATGGATCTGGTGTGAAAATGGTAAAGTTCGCCTGTAATGTGTAAGTTAATGGATGTGGTGTGAAAATGGTAAAGTTCGCCTGTAATGTGTAAGTTAATGGATGTGGTGTGAAAATGGTAAAGTTCGCCTGTAATGTGTAAGTTAATGGATCTGGTGTGAAAATGGTAAAGTTCGCCTGTAATGTGTAAGTTAATGGATGTGGTGTGAAAATGGTAAAGTTCGCCTGTAATGTGTAAGTTAATGGATGTGGTGTGAAAATGGTAAAGTTCGCCTGTAATGTGTAAGTTAATGGATATGGTGTGAAAATGGTAAAGTTCGCCTGTAATGTGCAAGACGGAAAGTTAGCAGGTACAGTGTTTAAACGCCCCTACCCCTACCCCCCACCCCCAGCGCAAACAAACAAACAAACAACAAAGACTGATTTTTGACGCTACTTCTTCATGGAAAACAAAAACAGTAGGGGCCTTCTGTCTGTCTCTGTCTGTCTGTCTGTCTGTCTCTCTCTCTCTCTCTCTCTCTCTCTCTCTCTCTCTCTCTCTCTCTCTCTCTCTCTCTCTCAGCAAGTATTTTTATTTCTGGTTTGTTTTTTTTTTCTATTCTTTTTTAACAGGACAGTTTGTAACGTGTGAGTCGAAGTAAAGTTAGCCCACAATCCGCGATCCGATCTGTACATCAGCAAGTTGGCTAGCCCCGTGATAATTATGTTAGTCTGGATATTACAGCCGTAATGTGTGAGTCAGACGGTTTTCTCGTAATACCACCAAACAAACAAACAAAAAATGTTAGGATTGTGTGAGCCAGAAATGAAAGCCGAGATAAGCAAACAGGGGGGAGTGTGCAGGCCATGTGCAACGTGCCGCTTGTGATGTTGGTGGTGGATATGAAAATACACGCGACAGCTGTGACAGGTTGGCGCGACTCCAGTTTTGCTTCGTCACACGTCTGCATAGATGTGCAAGCTTGGAAGTATCGCGAGTGAAGTATGTAAGTCGTCGTGGTAGCCGAGGCAATAGTTATAGCCGCAGCTCTCTCTCTCTCTCTCTCTCTTTATATATATATATATATATATATATATATATATATATATATATATATATGTATGTACATACACACGCACGCACACACACACACACACACACACACACACACACATATATATATATATATAATAGTGGTAAGCAGTAGAAGCGACAGCCGCAGCAGCATTGATAGTATTAGTATTAACTGTGAATGACAATATCTATGACGTATCCTCGTATGTATGGTGCGCGTGCTGTAGGAATATGCGGTGGCAGAAGCAGTAATAGTTATAGTGCAGTGGTTACTATAATGTAGTATACGAGGCAACAATAGCTGCAGTGTAGTAGTTGTAGCAGCAGCAGTAGATGCCAGCAGTATTAACAGCAGTTGTGGCTGAGGCAGTGGCTGCAGCAACGTGTTGTAAAGGCTGCTTTTTTTTTCTGACATCATTCGTATCGTGGTTATGAAATTCAGAAAGTAGCTGACAGTTGCACACCCCAAGGATCATATTCAGTGTGGCTGGTACATAACAATTGATACAGTGTACGTTTTTGACATTTTTATATATGCATATATTATTTTGTACTTACAGATTCATGAGACTGACATAACTTTTTAGACTGGTTTTTATCCTGAATGATGTTTCTTTCCCTTCGGTAGATGTTTACCACGGTCGCCTTTGAGAGACATTCTCAGTTAGATAATAAATAAATAAATAAATCGGTACGTAAATAGATAAATAAATGTGTGATAAATGAATGAATGAATGAATAATGAAAAGATGTCTCTGTCGAGTAATGGAAGGTTACTGTTTTCATAAACAAAATGAATGAGAATGCCGGTCTTCCAGTGGCAGCCAGAGGTGAGAAGAAAGTCCGATGGACACCTCACAGTTCCAGACAGCTGTCGCTTGCTGTGCGTGCTAACCCTCCCCGTTGCATCAACAAAACTGCTAACGTGGGCATTTGAAGTCACAACCACTCCCGAAAACGGAGGATGGCTGCCTACATGGCGGGGGTAAAAACGGTCATACACGTAAAAGCCCACTCGTGTGCATACGAGTGAACGCAGAAGAAGAAGAAGAAATCACAACCTTACCCCTACCTCCAGCGCAAACAAACAAACAACATTCAAAGACTGATTTTTGACGCCACTTCCCCTTCATGGAAAACGAAAACAGTCCGGGCCTATCCTCTCTCCCCCTCCCCCCCTCTCTCTCTCTCTCTTCCTCCTCCTCTCGCGCTCTCTCTCTCCCTCCCTCCCTCTCCGTGCAAGTACCGGTCACAGCACTTAAATGGTAGCACGAACGTATACGGGCAATAGGACTGGAGGGGGGTTGGGGGGGGGGGGGGTCGAGGAGTAAAATGGTGGGGGGGGGGGGTGGGGGGGCGTGGGGGGGGGGGGGGGATAGGGGAATGAGTCATGGCGCAAAGGTCAACAGGTATATATGTAGTAATATAGAGACAGGTGCTGACCCAGTAAGGTATTGGTAGGCGCGCCGTGTGCATCACCCACAATTAACGGTTTGGTTTCGTTCTGGCCGGGAAAAAAAGGCCAAAGGTGCAGCCGGGTAAGTCTCCGTCTCTGTCTCTCTATCCAGTCTCTGTCTGTCTGTCAGTCAGCCAGTCTGTCTGTCTGTCTCTCTCTCTCTCTCTCTCTCTCTCTCTCTCTCTCTCTCTCTGCCTTTCTCTCCTTCTCCCTTCCCTCCCTCCCTCTTTCTCAACGTAAAAGCGCGTGCGTGCATGATTCATCCAGCTGTCACTACAGCTGTTGGAAACATTGACGGTTTTTTTTTTTTTTTCCATGAGAGGTCCTCGCAAGGACCAGTGTGGCCTGGCAGGGATGCTATGGCTGGGGCTGGTGGTTAAGGCTTTGTTGTTGTAGTTGTAGTTTTTCCCTGCTGCTCGGGGGGGCTCTTTCTGTTCTGTTTGTTATCGGCTTCCTGTGGTGAGCGGCCGGCACTTGGCTTTTTGCCTTCTTCCTCCGGTGGATTCCGTCAGTGTTTTGGGGGTGGGGGTTCCTTTGCTTTGTGTGTGAGGATTTGGGGACTGGGGGGGTGGGGGAGAAAGGTGGGAGGGGGGTCCTTGTGTGTGTGTGTGGTGGAGGAGAGGGGGAGTTTAGAAGTGTGTGTGTGTGTGTGTGTGTGTGTGTGTGTGAACTTGCACTCATTCCCACAGCACTGACCAGCTGTCCCTGCAGAGAGTGAGAGAGAAAGAGAAACAGAGGGGGGCGGTGGGGGGCATGGGTACAAGTGAGATTTTCAAATATAAAACTTTTTTTTTTCAATACTAACAATAAAGAGAGAGAGAGAGCGTCAGAGAGAGTGAGAGGGGAAAGAGAGAGAGGGGGGGGGGATGAGAAAGAGAGAGGGAGAGGAAGTGGTATGTGTGCAACGGAGATAAAACGGACAGGAAAGCTACTTCTGAACGTCTTCCTTCCATCCCAGTCTGATCTACTCTGTGTGTGTGTGTGTGCGCGTGTGCGCACGCGCACGCGGCGTGCGTGTGAGAGATGGAGAGAGCGTCTGTAAATTTTGTTTGTGTGTGTGTGTGCGCGCGCGCGAGCACGTGCATACGTGTGTGTGTGAGGCAGACAAACAGAGAGACAGACAGAAACGAAGACAGACAGACAGAGACGGAAACACAGAGACAGAGAACTGGCTAATCCATTGGAAATGACATGAACGTGGCCCGTGATACTTCCTCATACCCCCTCTGCCCAAACGGTTGGCTGTGGGCAGGATAAAGTAACGTCGTCTCCATCTGACACGCCTTCAGTCGCAAAGGTTTGATTCTTTTTTTTCGTCCGCCCCCACCCCCCTCCCCCCGCCCAATCGACTCCATGACAATGCTTCCCCCTTTTTACGAAAAGAAAAAAAGAAGTCAGTACTAACTGCTGGAAATGGTACTCTATGTAGCTTATACCCGCGCGCGCGCGCGCGCTCACGCACGCACGCACGCACACACACACACACACACACACACACACACTTGCTCAGACCACCCATCATGCCAAACCAGTTGTTCAAGTGGCTGCTTTCTTGTGTATGTGTGCGTGTGCACTTGTGTCGGTGTGTGTGCACGCGCGCGCGTGTGTGTGTCTCTCTCTGTGTCTCTCTGTCTGTGTCTCTCTCTGTCTCTCTCTGTGTCTCTCTCTGTGTCTCTTTGTCTCTCTGTCTCTCTCTCTCTTCGCGCACGTCCGCCCCTCCCCCCCTCTCTCTTTCTCTCTCTCTGTGTCTCTCTCCTTCTCCCACCCCTCACCCTCGGGTAATAGTCTCGGCACCGTGGCCCTTTCCTGTAACGCTATTGTTGTGCAGTTTATGGAGATAGGTTTACTACCAACCTCTTTTCAACTGGTGATGAGGCTGACTATCATGTGTGTGTGGACCCTTAGTTTATACGTAGTCATAGTGCACTGCCTGCTATCAACGCTGCATACTGAATTGCCTGTCTGTCTGTCTGTCGGTTTGTCTATGTCTGTCTGTCTCTCTCTCTCACTCTCTCTCTCTCTCACTTTCTCTGTCTGTCTCACTGTCTTTCTCTCTCTCTTTCTCTCTCCCAATCTCTCTTTCTCTCTTTCTTAGTCTCTGTCTGTCTGTCTGTCTGTCTTTCTCTCTTTCTCTCTCTCTCTCTCTCTCTCTCTCTCTCTCTCTCTCTCTCTCTCTCTCTCTCTCTCTCTCTCTCTCCCCGGAAACAAGTGTTTAAGAAAAAGAATAGAAAACAATCCGTATCCGTGCGTGTGAATAAGTATGGGGGTATTGTCTCAGTATATCTAGAGCTCAGACTTTTGAAGTGTTTGTGTGTGGGTGGAGGGAGGGAGGGGGAGAATTTTGAAGTGTTTGTGTGTGGGTGGAGGGAGGGAGAGAAGGGTTTGGTGAGGTTAGCATGTGGGTGGGTGGGGGAGAGGGAGAGTGAGGTTGGTGAGGTTAGCGTGTGGGTGGGGGGGGGGGAGAGGGAGAGAGGGGTTGGTGAGGTTAGCGTGTGGGTGGGTGGGGGGGGAGGGAGAGGGAGAGAGGGGTTGGTGAGGTTAGCGTGTGGGTGGGTGGGGGGGGGGAGGGAGAGTGAGGTTGGTGAGGTTAGCGTGTGGGTGGGTGGGGGGGAGGGAGAGGGGGGTTGGTGAGGTTAGCGTGTGGGTGGGTGGGGGGGAAGGGAGAGGGAGAGAGGGGTTGGTGAGGTTAGCGTGTGGGTGGGTGGGGGGGGGGGGAGGGAGAGTGAGGTTGGTGAGGTTAGCGTGTGGGTGGGTGGGGGGAGGGAGAGGGAGAGTGAGGTTGGTGAGGTTAGCGTGTGGATGGGTGGGTGGGGGGAAGGGAGAGGGAGAGTGAGGTTGGTGAGGTTAGCGTGTGGATGGGTGGGTGGGGGGAAGGGAGAGGGAGAGTGAGGTTGGTGAGGTTAGCGTGTGGATGGGTGGGTGGGGGGAAG
This sequence comes from Babylonia areolata, assembly GCF_041734735.1. NCBI lineage: Eukaryota > Metazoa > Mollusca > Gastropoda > Neogastropoda > Buccinidae > Babylonia > Babylonia areolata. Next base: position 32,249,775 of record NC_134890.1, on the reverse strand, counting down.
GGAGAGGGAGAGTGAGGTTGGTGAGGTTAGCGTGTGGATGGGTGGGTGGGGGGAAGGGAGAGGGAGAGTGAGGTTGGTGAGGTTAGCGTGTGGATGGGTGGGTGGGGGGAAGGGAGGGGGAGTGAGGTTGGTGAGGTTAGCGTGTGGATGGGTGGGTGGGGGGAAGGGAGGGGGAGTGAGGTTGGTGAGGTTAGCGTGTGGATGGGTGGGTGGGGGGAAGGGAGGGAGAGTGAGGTTGGTGAGGTTAGCGTGTGGGTGGGTGGGTGGGGGGAAGGGAGGGGGAGTGAGGTTGGTGAGGTAGAGCATAGTGCATGCAGCCCGTCACGAGTTACGTGACTTGGCATCAACGATCCCCTGGCTACTGTGCTGATTTGCCCTCCTTCCCTCCGAGCCCCCCCCCCCCCCCCCCCCTCCCCCGCCCCTCCTCACACCCTCCCACCCCTTCCCCACTTTCACCCCATTCCCCAACCCCACGCTCCCTCACCCACCCCACCCTCAGCCCTTACCTCACTGCCGTCTGTCTGCTGGCCAGGGTATGTGGGAGAAGGGTGGAGAGGGATGTGTGAGGGTGGTGGTAGGGGGATGGGGGTAGGGGTGGGAGGGGTCTGCTGATTGTGTGAGAGGCCGGCTGGCGTGAATCATTCATGGCAACAACACGGATCTTTTTGGAGTCTCTCAAGTGTGGTGTAATGGCATGAGGAAAGGCAAGGGAGTAATGCTGGAGAGGGAGACAGAGGAAGTGGTGGTGATGGAAAGAGAGTGGAGGGGGATGTGGGGTATCTCCCCCTCTCTCTCTCCCTAACTCCCTTCCTCTCCCTCGCTCCCCACCTTTCCCCCCTGTCCCTTCCTACCACCCTCCCCCTCTCTCTCCCTATCTCCCCCTCTCTCTCCCTATCTCCCCCCTCTCTCTCCCTAACTCCCTCTCCCTCCCTCCCCACCTTTCCCCCTGTCCCTTCCTACCACCCTCCCCCTCTCTCTCCCTATCTCCCCCTCTCTCTCCCTATCTCCCCCCTCTCTCTCCCTAACTCCCTCTCCCTCCCTCCCCACCTTTCCCCTGTCCCTTCCTACCACCCTCCCCCTCTCTCTCCCTATCTCCCCCTCTCTCTCCCTATCTCCCCCCTCTCTCTCCCTAACTCCCTCTCCCTCCCTCCCCACCTTTCCCCCTGTCCCTTCCTACCACCCTCCCCCTCTCCCTCCCTATCTCCCCCTCTCTCTCCCTATCTCCACCCTCTCTCTCCCTAACTCCCTCTCCCTCCCTCCCCACCCTTTCCCCTGTCCCTTCCTACCACCCTCCCCCTCTCCCTCCCTATCTCCCCCTCTCTCTCCCTATCTCCACCATCTCCTCCCTAACTCCCCTCTCCCTCCCTCCCCACCTTTCCCCCTGTCCCTTCCTACCACCCTCCCCCTCTCCCTACCTATCTCCCCCCTCTCTCCCTATCTCCCCCCCCTCTCCCTCTCTCCCTAACTCCCTCTCCCTCCCTCCCCACCTTTCCCCCTGTCCCTTCCTACCACCCTCCCCCTCTCCCTCCCTATCTCCCCCTCTCTCTCCCTATCTCCACCCTCTCTCTCCCCTCCCTTCTCCCTCCCCTCCCCCCACCTTTCCCCCCTGTCCCTTCCTACCACCCTCCCCCCTCTCCCTCCCTCTCCCTCTCCCTCCCTAATCTCCCCTCTCTCTCCCTATCTCCCCCCTCTCTCTCCCCTAACTCCCTCTCCCCTCCCTCCCCACCCTTTCCCCCTGTCCCTTCCTACCACCCTCCCCCTCTCCCTCCCTATCTCCCCCTCTCTCTCCCTATCTCCACCCTCTCT
>NC_134890.1:32230469-32242969 GCF_041734735.1 Babylonia areolata | reverse complement strand
CTTGTAAGGAGAAAGACAGCTATGATCCGGATGTTATTCCTTCAGGTCTGAGCCATCTGTTTGTGTTGATGGGAATGGTCAAGAGTAGTTCTGTTGTAGCGTTTTAAAAGAGGTTTATTCGAAGTGCACACGTTTCTGTGTGTATGTTGGCGGTGGGTGAGGGCGTGGGTGGGGGTGGACGGGGGGAGCAGGGGGAGGGGGGTGGACATTCATTTTTTTGTCAGAGGGCGCAGTCTGAAGCGTGATGATGACACGGGGATCACACTGAAGTAGAGTTCAGAATGACGTGCTATTTTGAGTGGCTCACTGTACTTGTTGAGGTCATTGCTGACTGTGATGGAGATGGATGAACTACACCCACAATATACAAACGCACACATACACACACACGCAAGATGGGACTGTGAGGGTGTAGACTGGGGAGATTTTTTTCTTTTTTCAGATCAGTCTTTATAATATGAAATAATGCTTTACATGAAAACATGTCCTTGATAATTTAGATCAGTTTATATGATATGAAATAATGCTTTACATGAAAACGCGTCCTTAATTTTAATTTAAAAAAAAAATCAAATCAGCTTCTTCTTAGACCATAGATTTTAATGGCCTAACCCCACCATTAAAATCTATGGTCTAAGAAGAAGCTGATTTGATTTTTTTTTTTTTTAATGGTGTGAGAAAGGAAGAAGAGTGGAGGAGGAGGAGGTGGGTCAAGTCCAGTAGCTGCTATGCTAGCTATTGATCGGGGACCTGATTGACGGTGTGTGGTGGTGTTTGTGTTTTGTTGCAGACACACGATGCTGACAGCCCCCTCCGCTGCTCCCCACACCGCCACCGCCACCGTCACCACGACATCCTGAGGACGTAGCACACAGCAGCACCAGCATTAGCAGCAGCAGCTGCTAGGCAAAGACTAGGCAAGGCTGCAGAGCAGAGCACAGCGGACTTTACCCCTTCCCGGGTGATAGCACAGCGAGGCTCCTCCCCTTTCTCCTCAGGAACAGCCTCTCCACCCAGTCAGCCATGGACGGCCTGGGGCCGGTGTCGGTGCTGGACAGCGGTCGTCGGCAGCGGGACGCAGTGGTGGCGGATCGGTTGACGCGGCGGCGCTGCCCGGAGCGGCCTCGGCTGAAGGCGGCGCACAGCGACCTGGACGTGGTGTACCGCATCCCGCAGCCCTACCGCACCAGCTTCTCCGCAAAACACTCGGTGGAGCGCCTGCCCGGGTCGGACCGCAGCCGTTCCCTGAGCCCCGCCTCCAGCCTGCGCAGCGTGCAGAGCAGCCGCAGCGAGCGGGTGGGCATCCGCCGCCATGGCCGGGCCAAGAGCCCCAAGCGGGTCACCTACGACACCCGCGTCACCGTGCGCCACCAGGACGCCGACGACAGCCTGTTCACCGAGGAGCTGTCCAGCCGGGACCTGCAAGACTCCTCGTTCTCGGCGTCCAGCCCCTCCTCCTTCCTTCACCAGCACCAGCAGCAGCAGCTTCATCCGCATCAGAGGTCCCCGGCCTCGCTGCAGTTCTCCCCGGCCTCCTCCCACAACCACCTGTCCAAGGACTCGGGCCTGGACTACTCCACACAGCTGCGCGACCTGTCGGACCAGATCATCAAGATGGACTGGTCAGACCCCCACCCCCAACCCCACCGCTATGACAACAAGGAGCAGAGGAGGAGGGAAGGGGGCGCCGCAGCAGCATCCCCGCTCTCCGGCCCTGCCCACAGCCCTCACGGCATTCTGAAGGAGTCCCAGAACTCTCGAGACCAGCACCCGCCCTTCTCGCCCAGTGACTACAACCACCACCACCCGTCCTCTTTCCCCACCACCACCCCCACCACCACCACCAGTCGTGCTGGCGGCGGGGGCGGCGCCCCCCAGGTGGTGGGTGTCAGCGACAAGGAGAACGCCCCCAACGGCTCCCCCCCGCCGCCCCAGCCGGGTGGGGTCGATCTCCAGTCGGGCGGCTCCCCCAAGTCCCCCGGGGACGGCGTGAGGCGGGACTACCAGCACGAGCGCGTCTTCAGCTACCGGCAGGCCGCCAGCGACGGCTACAGCAGCGAGGTGCGCGCCCTGGTGGACGCCGGCATGGACCCCCCCACCTCCTCCGCCGCCACGCCCCCAGTCTCCGGCCCCGACGGCGGCAGGGAGAACGGCAGCCTGCTGGCTCAGCAAAGGTCAGCAGTAAATAATGGGTAAACTTTTAAAGTGTGACGACATGAAATTAGAATGTTTGCACCATAAGAGTGCATCCGCTTACACATGGGTTTTAGCAATACACTGTTTTCTACTGAGAAATGTTTACATATATATAACATCAAGGGAATACGTTCCTCGCGAGGACCTGCCCGCGAGGGGCTGTTGTGGGGGCCCAGAGGTCAGTGTTCCAGCCCAGTGGCATTGGCTGACAGGTCCCCCAGCATCCCTTACAGCCCTGTATATATGGAGCCAACATAGTGGGTTTTGTCGCTTATTGAATTGCTCGTTGAGCTTCAGCGACGCCGTCATGGATAATTCCGACGCCACCTTTTCACCGTTTACAAATTGACCCGGCAGCCAGTGTCTGTTTTGGGTTTGTAGTTTGCATCTTTACTCTCTCTCTCTCTCTCTCTCTCTCTCTCTCTCTCTCTCTCTCTCTCTCTCTCTCTCTCCCATCTCTGTCTGTCTGTCTCACTCGCTCTGTCCCACCCATCCACCACCACCACCATCCCATCTCTCTCCCTCCCTCTCTGTCCCTCCCTCTCTCTCCCCCTCCCTCTCTCTCTCCCTCTTTCCCTCTCTCTCTCTCCTCTCTCTCTCTTTCTCCCCCCTCTCTCCCCCCGCTCTCTCTCCCCTCTCCCTCCCTCCCCTCTCTCTCTTCAGTAACCTGTTTATAGGTGTCTGTCGCCGTCTCCGTTTTTTGTTTGTTTTGTTTTTGTTTTTCTTCTTTATTTTTATTTTTATTTTTTAATCGCCGCCAGTCAGTGTAGGCTTGTCGTCTAATTATCTTTCGATTTGTCTGTCACTCTGCTTCTCTTAGATTACTTCAGTCAAGACAACAACACACACACACACACACACACACACACACACACACACACACACACACACACACACACACACACACACACACAGAGAGAGAGAGAGAGAGAGAGAGCACTATTTAATTTTTCTGTTTATTTTAATGGGTGGAAAAAAATGTCACATGCAGAATGTGGAGAAAATCAATCAGTCAAGTGCCTGTGATCAATCGATAATTTCATCCCAAGTAAAAAGAGGGAAAAGAAGGAATACCTTAGCAGAACGTTGAACGCTGGGGAAAAAGCAGGACTCCCAAAGAAGAAAAGGGCCAGCAGTCGATTTCCGTGGATGCCTTCCTGGTCTGTTCTGTGCCTGAGGACATCATAGCCATACATTCATCAGTCAAGACAGACAGTGGGGTGGGATGGAGTAGAGTGGGGTGGAGGGTGGGGAGGGATGGATCAATACAGCGCCAGTCTAGGGGGAAGGGGGGGTAAGCCCGTGATGGCAGGCACAGCGCTGTGAGGCTTGGTGCCGGTCATGGCTGCTGCTGCTGCTGGTGCTGCCGGTAGCGGTGAAGGCACGCAGTCAGTGTGTCTGGAGGCGGTGTGACATTATCGGATGCTGTGTATAATTTTTTTTTATATGATCTGGATATATTATATTAAATTATACGGGTGGGATGGCTGGTGCTGGTGCTGTTGTTGCTGTTTTTGTTGTGAAGCAGTCTGCTGTTTGGCTCCGGTGGTGACCATGGCTGTGTCTTCTGTCCCTGCTGCAGGCTCTTTCTGTGAGACGATGAGGATGATGATGATGATATTGATGACAGTGGCTTGTGGTGGTGATTTTTCTTTTTAATATATATTACACATTCTTAGTTTTGTTCACCTTTTCAGTGGGTATGCGCCACCACTGTTGATCATTTTGTGGAAACTGAAAGGGGGTGGGGGGTGGGTGGGGTGGTCTTTTTCGGTTCTCAGGCTGCTGAGGATGTATTCTCCTCTCTCTCTCTCTCTCTCTCTCTCTCTCTCTCTCTCTCTCTGTCTGTCTGTCTGTATGACTACTGGGATATTATCTTTTGCAATTTGGTGATTGTTTCTATGGCCACTTTGATATGGAATTTTGCTATATATATATATATATGTGTGTGTGATTTTCTCTTCTCTGTGGTCCCATTCAAATGTATGATACTTTTTTGATAGTGTCACTTAGCCACTGTGAAATGTTGCTTTGCTGTGATGGTATGAATTGTGATTCTCTCTCTCTCTCTCACTCAGAACATTAAGAAATGGCCTCATCTGTTTAGTGTATTCTCTTTTGTTAGTTCTCATGCTCCCCCTACTCTGGCCATTCTGAACATGTTCGTTGCTGACTGAACACCTCCCTCTCTGGCCACTGTAAAGATGACACTGAGGGTGTGTTGTGGTAAAGATGACAGAGTGGGTGTGTTGTGGTAACGATGGCAGTGAGGGTGTGCTGTGGTAAAGATGACAGTGAGGGTGTGTTGTGGTAACGATGACAGTGAGGGTGTGTTGTGGTAAAGATGACAGTGAGGGTGTGTTGTGGTAAAGATGACAGTGAGGGTGTGTTGTGGTAAAGATGACAGTGAGGGTGTGTTGTGGTAAAGATGACAGTGAGGGTGTGTTGTAGTAAAGATGACAGTGAGGGTGTTTTGTGGTAAAGATGATGGTGTGGTTGTGTTGTGGTAACGATGACAGAGTGGGTGTCTTGTGGTAAAGATGATGGTGTGGTTGTGTTGTGGTAAAGATGATGGTGTGGGTGTGTTGTGGTAAAGATGATGGTGTGGTTGTGTTGTGGTAAAGATGACAGAGTGGCTGTGTTGTGGTAACGATGACAGAGTGGGTGTCTTGTGGTAAAGATGATGGTGTGGTTGTGTTGTGGTAACGATGACAGAGTGGGTGTCTTGTGGTAAAGATGATGGTGTGGTTGTGTTGTGGTAAAGATGACAGAGTGGGTGTCTTGTGGTAAAGATGATGGTGTGGTTGTGTTGTGGTAACGATGACAGAGTGGGTGTCTTGTGGTAAAGATGATGGTGTGGTTGTGTTGTGGTAACGATGACAGAGTGGGTGTGTTGTGGTAAAGATGACAGTGTGGGTGTGTTGTGGTAATGATGACAGTGAGGGTGTGTTGTGGTAATGATGACAGAGTGGGTGTGTTGTGGTAATGATGACACTGAGGGCGTGTTGTGGTAATGATGACAGTGAGGGTGTGTTGTGGTAAAGATGACAGTGAGGGTGTGTTGTGGTAAAGATGACAGTGAGGGTGTGTTGTGGTAAAGATGACAGTGAGGGTGTGTTGTGGTAAAGATGACAGTGAGGGTGTGTTGTGGTAATGATGACAGAGTGGGTGTGTTGTGGTAAAGATGAAAGAGTGGGTGTGTTGTGGTAACGATGACAGAGTGGGTGTGTTGTGGTAAAGATGACAGTGAGGGTGTGTTGTGGTAAAGATGACAGTGAGGGTGTGTTGTGGTAAAGATGACAGTGAGGGTGTGTTGTGGTAAAGATGAAAGAGTGGGTGTGTTGTGGTAAAGATGACACTGAGGGTGTGTTGTGGTAAAGATGACAGTGAGGGTGTGTTGTGGTAAAGATGACAGTGAGGGTGTTTTGTGGTAACGATGACAGAGTGGGTGTCTTGTGGTAAAGATGATGGTGTGGTTGTGTTGTGGTAAAGATGATGGTGTGGGTGTGTTGTGGTAAAGATGATGGTGTGGTTGTGTTGTGGTAAAGATGACAGAGTGGCTGTGTTGTGGTAACGATGACAGAGTGGGTGTCTTGTGGTAAAGATGATGGTGTGGTTGTGTTGTGGTAACGATGACAGAGTGGGTGTCTTGTGGTAAAGATGATGGTGTGGTTGTGTTGTGGTAACGATGACAGAGTGGGTGTCTTGTGGTAAAGATGATGGTGTGGTTGTGTTGTGGTAAAGATGACAGAGTGGGTGTCTTGTGGTAAAGATGATGGTGTGGTTGTGTTGTGGTAAAGATGACAGAGTGGGTGTCTTGTGGTAAAGATGATGGTGTGGTTGTGTTGTGGTAACGATGACAGAGTGGGTGTCTTGTGGTAAAGATGATGGTGTGGTTGTGTTGTGGTAACGATGACAGAGTGGGTGTCTTGTGGTAAAGATGATGGTGTGGTTGTGTTGTGGTAACGATGACAGAGTGGGTGTCTTGTGGTAAAGATGATGGTGTGGTTGTGTTGTGGTAAAGATGACAGAGTGGTTGTGTTGTGGTAACGATGACAGAGTGGGTGTCTTGTGGTAAAGATGATGGTGTGGGTGTGTTGTGGTAAAGATGACAGAGCGGGTGTGTTGTAGAGATGACAGTGTAGTGTTGTAAAGATTATGGTGTGGTTGTGTTGTGGTAAAGATGACAGAGTGGGTGTGTTGTGGTAAAGATGACAGAGTGGGTGTGTTGTGGTAAAGATGACAGAGTGGGTGTGTTGTGGTAAAGATGACAGAGTGGGTGTGTTGTGGTAAAGATGATGGTGTGGGTGTGTTGTGGTAAAGATGACAGAGTGGCTGTGTTGTGGTAAAGATGACAGAGTGGGTGTGTTGTGGTAAAGATGATGGTGTGGTTGTGTTGTGGTAAAGATGACAGAGTGGCTGTGTTGTGGTAAAGATGACAGAGCGGGTGTGTTGTGGTAAAGATGACAGAGTGGGTGTGTTGTGGTAAAGATGACAGAGTGGGTGTGTTATGGTAACAATGGCAGTGAGGGTGTGCTGTGGGTGTGTTGTGGTAAAGATGACAGAGTGGGTGTGTTGTGGTAAAGATGACAGAGTGGGTGTGTTGTGGTAAAGATGACAGAGTAGGTGTGTTGTGGTAAAGATGACAGTGTGGTGTTCTGGTAAAGATTATGGTGTGGTTGTGTTGTGGTAAAGATGACAAAGTGGTTGTGTTGTGGTAAATATGACAGAGTGGATGTGTTGTGGTAGAGATGACGGTGTGGGTGTGTTGTGATAAAAATGACAGTGTGGCTGTGGTGTGGTAAAGACGACAGTGTGGGTGTGCTGTGGTAGAGATGATGGTGTGGGTGTGTCGTGATAAAAATGACAGTGTGGCTGTGCTGTGGTAAAGACGACAGTGTGGGTGTGCTGTGGTAGAGATGACTGTGTGGGTGTTTGGTGGTCGTGTAACAGTGAGATTTGTGTTGTGGTCAGGTCCAGTTCGGTGTCAGCGGTGTCAAAGGTCAGTTGCGCTCCACCCTCCAACCAGCTGACCCCAGCCAAGCGCTCAGTCAGCACCTCCATCGGCAACTTCTTCAAGCGCATCTCACCCCACCTGGGGCGCCGGCGCAGCAAGGACTGCAGCAACAACGGCACGCGGGCCGGCAGCTCCCAGAGTCTCCCTGCCTCCGCCGGCGTGGCCATGGAGCCAGAGACCCCCTCCCCCACCACCCAGCACAGCAGCAACACCCCCACCTCCTCCTCCACCTCCACTGCTGCTGCCAGCTCCAGCTCAGGGTCCAGTTCCGGTCACTTTTCCCGCAGCAGGATCCGCAACTCCTTCCTCAAGCTGATGGGTGGCCCCCGCAAGGACTCCAAGTCCAAGGTGACAGCCGCTGTCAGCAACAGCAGCACCCCCAGCCCTCAGGGTGGGGGCCACCTCAGCACCGGCGCCAGCAGCCAGGATGGTGAGGGCGGGCCCAGCGACAAGAACAACACTTCTGACTGTGAGCGCAAGCCCATGCCAGAGTCAACGCAGCGCAAGCTGAAGTCGATGGAGAAGAACAGCCTGGGCAAGAAGGACGTGTACCGGGAGTTCAAGGACAAGCACTCTCCACGCTCGAAGGCAGACGGCAGTGGCAGCGGCAGTGGTGGCAGCACGGCTGATGCTGTGCTGGAGGAACGTTACCGGGCCATCAAGGCGCAGTACAAGGATCGCCCCCACCCTCTGGACAGTGAGTTCTCCTTTGAGGCCTACGACAGCACCACCAGTGCCTCCCACTCCTTGTCCAAGTCACCTACGCAGCTGTCGTCGGCAGACTCTCCCCCTGGCTGTGAGGAGAGCCTGAAGGGGGGAGAGGGGTCAGGCTCAGGGTACAGCCACCAGGGGGAGGAGACTCGGGGGAGGGTGGGGAAGGCAGAGCCCCCCAGCTCCCTGGACGTGGTGCCCTCACGGGCCATCCGCCTCTTGCAGGCCTCCACCATCAGCACCATCTCTGGGGACGAGTCCATTGGAGAGTGCTCCCTCGACTGCAACCTCACAGGTCAGGGGGGTGGTGTTGTGTTGTGTTGTTCTTGGGCTGTGGTGGTGGTGTATGCTGTCTGTTCTATTTCTGTGCTGTGTTGTGCTGAGTTGTGTGCTGTTGTGTTTCATGATATTACACCCACCCCATACAGCTTTACACTGCACTGGCTGGTGTCACAGTTTGTAATTGCTGTGATGTGCTGTTGTTGGTTTTTTGGGGGGGTTGTTTTGCTGGATGGTTATGGGGTGTATTTCAGAATGAAGTTTTAGTTCAGGATGCTGATTGATCCTGGGAAAGAAGAGCACTACACCACTTAATTCCTACAGCTTCATTCTGATTATCAGTTACATGTCCTGTCCTCCCACCTCTTGTCCTGCCTCTGTCTCAGTGCTCTCTCTCTCTCTTGGCTGTGTGTGTGTGTGTGTGTGTGTGTGTGTCTCTCTCTCTCTCTCTTGGCTCTATGTGTGTGTCTGTCTGTCTGTCTCTCTCTCTTAGCTCTGTGTGTGTGTGTGTGTCTGAGCTCTGTGTGTGTGTGTGTGTGTGTGTGTGTGTGTGATAGTCAGTCGTGTCCGACTATGACCATCAGAACAGCAGAGGAGGCAACTGTTGTTCCGACTATTTGGGCAAGAATGAGAGTGTCTTGCCCAAGTACATCCCCACTCTCTCGGCCAAGAGGGTTTTAGGACAGTCAGTGTTGGGATGGTTCCCAAAGGCCAACTAGCCCACAAGGCTGCAGCACTAAGAGGCAGTGCAATTTTGCCTCTGAGTTTGAGAGTCATAGTCCTTCACAAAAGACTAAGCTGTAAATGATTTAACATTGACTGGAGAAACCATTGATAACACAGCTCTCACTTTGCTGTTGGCCCAGATGTAAACTTATGTCAATCTGTGATATAAGCTGAGTGTTGGGCACAGTAGTTCTACCCTTTGAGAGGGTGCCACCTCAGAATTTATCATGGTATTGGTGTGCGTCCTAGCTATCTGGGCTAATCAGTTCGTGTCAAGCTTGTCTGGACGTCGGTCGTTTAATTCACAGCTCACGTCATTCGGTTGATGCGAGTTTTTGGTCATGTAATTGTCTGTCTGTTCTCTGTATTTCTGCAAATACAACAGTAGGTGTGTCTGTCTCTCTGTCTCCAACTACCACTGCTACTACTATGACTACTATGATGACTTCTACCACTGTTATACACAGATTCTTACCAAAACAAAACAAAAAGTGGTGAGAAAGAAAAAAAAAATCAGATAACTTAGCATTCCATACTGGGGAGAAAAGAAGTCAGTGGGAAACTGGAAGCAAGAGTTTACTTCAGATGGTCTGTTGAAGAAAGCTCATTGATGACCTCAGGCATATGTTGAGTTCAGTTACTGAGCCCAGTGCCTCCAGTAAGTTGAAGAACCGCCATGTGATGAGCAGGGGCTCCATCGCATAAATAAGATAGATGTCTGCCCGAGAAGTACACCTGCTGACGTCAACAAACGTAAATTCGGTGACATTTGGAGAGTTATAAATATGGGAGATAACTCGAAACAAGTAACAGTTTCACACAAAATGATGGTGTGTTCAGTTGCGTCCCTTAGCAAATCTTGTGGGCGAGCCCTTCCCCCCTGGTTCCTGTCTGCCTGTGACCACGGTGCAGTTGATGAATCCCACTGAACGGTAGTTTGGGTTTAGATCATTTACTTGTGATTGTTGAACAGAAGAGAAGGATGTCCTGAAAAATCTCACCTGTCCTGCTCTCTCTCTCTCTCTCTCTCTCTCTCTCTCTCTCTCTCTCTTTTGCTCCCTCCCCTTTCTATTCCACTTCAGTATCCAGCCTTTTATTTATTTGTTTTTAATTTTATTTATTTTCATTTTTATTTTATAATTGACTTTTACCCCTCGCATTGTCAATCCCATGGGTGAGAAAGCTCCAGTAAGGCTGGATTTCTGTATTGGCATTTTGATCATTTAAAGATATTTTTAATGGGTTTTTTTTCTAATAGTTATTATTATTGTTATTATTCATTATTGCTGTTATCATCATTATCAAGTTTATTGAATTTTTTCTCCTTTTACAATAAAACGGTCCCAGGACTCCGGCTGCAAACAAGATTGATATGAGGGGGTGAGGGGGGGAACCATTGGATGGTGATGTTGGGGGGGGGGGGGGGGGGGGTTGCCTAGGTTACAAGTAGTGGTAACCAAGAATGACATCCACAGGAAGGAGAGAGAGAGAGAGAGAGAGAGAGAGAGAGAACAGTAGATGGTTAAGCCATTTAATATTGTAAGTCATAGCAAGCAAGCATCTGCAGAGAGAGAGAGAGAGAGAGAGATCTGAAATTGAGGATGGAATAGTGTCTTGGACCGCATGGTCAGTTTGGGGCTGCTGTGTGTGTTAGACTTGTTTGTCAGCTGACAAGTGTATGCGCTTTTGTGTGTGTGTGTGTGTGTGTGACTGAGCGGAAGCAGCCTACAGATGCATGTCTTGGAGCCATGATTTCCCAGCAGCTATTGTGAAGATGCAGGTAGTCTACAAGCATGGTGTGAGTGGAGATATATCTATGTCAGACTGATGATGTGAGCGAGAACGACATGTGTTTGCTCACAGCTGGTGATTGTTGTCACCGTGGATTGAAAAATCTCCAGGCAAAGCTTTGGGACTTTGTGAGTGGCATGGCATGTCAGGCATCCAGGGCACTGTAATTCAATCTGTGTAAGCGTGTGTATGAATGTATGTACATTGTGTATGTATGTGAGTGACGGCCTAGAGGTAACGCGTCCGCCTAGGAAGCGAGAGAATCTGTGCGCGCTGGTTCGAATCACGGCACAGCCCCCGAAATTTTCTCCCCCTCCACTAGACCTTGAGTGGTGGTCTGGACGCTAGTCATTCGGATGAGACGATAAACCGAGGTCCCGTGTGCAGCATGCACTTAGCGCACGTAAAAGAACCCACGGCAACAAAAGGGTTGTTCCTGGCAAAATTCTGTAGAAAAATCCACTTCAATAGGAAAAACAAATAAAACTGCACACAGGAAAAAATACAAAAAAAAAGGGTGGCGCTGTAGTATAGCGACGCGCTCTCCCTGGGGAGAGCAGCCCGAATTTCACACAGAGAAATCTGTTGTGATAAAAAGAAATACAAATACAAATGTGTGTGTGTGTGTGTGTGTGTGTGTGTGTGTGTGGCATGAGTGGTGTTCAAATTTTTTGTTTAACTTTAAAACTTTATACGAGGGTTGAGCATTTATGTATGCCTTTCTGCCTGACTCACGCACTATGATAAAGCTGCCCCCCCCCCCACCCCCCACCCCCTATCTCATCCCACCATCCAGATTATAATACTGGATAGAAGAGGCTAGGGAAGAACTGAGAGAGGAATAGAATGGGTGGTGTGGGTTCACTAAGGCTCTCTGCACCTTTCATCCACCCTTCTCCTCTCCTTTGACCACACACCTTCCGCACAGACGCGCGAAAGTTCCCCCTCTCCCCTTCCCTCCCTCCCCCCCCCTCTTCCCCCGACACACACTCTACACATACACACCCTATCCACGCGTACACACAGGTGTGCACACCTTGCACACACTCACGCACGCGCGCACACACACGCCCACTCGATTCATCTGACCCTGGTGGAGCTTGTCAGTTTACACTTACAGCTCTCCTTCGATGATGTCGGTCTCCTTCACGTTAGCTATGTGCGTCTCGTTGTAATCACAGAGAGACAGACAGACAGACAGACAGACCGAGACAGAGAGAGAACAAGAATAAGTGTTTGTTTTTTTTTTGTTTTGTTTTTTTTGTTAGCTACTGTTTGAAATGTGTTCAGACGGAGAGGCATGGGCACCACTTGACAGCCAGTCACGTTTTAACACATGCCGTCTCTTTGATCGGAAAGTGGGAAGGGGGTTGGTGAGGGTTTGAAGGGGGGTGGGGGGGCGTCCGCAAGCCACCTCTTGACCTTTCAACACGCAGATCAATCTTTTTTGCTTCGGTCTTGGTCTGTACTTAGATGGTGATTCTAGAATTCCAGCGGCGCACGCGCACACACACACACACACACACACACACACACATATTCTCTCTCTCTCTCTCTCTCTCTCTCTCTCCTCTCTTTCCTACACCAGACCCCAACTCTCCACTTCCTCATTATGTTTGTCCTTGGTTGAGCCATGGTGTCGAGTTTTTTTTGTTTTGTTTTGTTTTTTTGTTTTTTTACTCTCCGAAACCTTGGTCACAACGGGTTCACTGACCACTGGGCTAAAAGAACGACTGGTCGATAACTGCAGCTGCAGGTCTATATATATCCATGGTTACTA
>NC_134890.1:32205469-32220469 GCF_041734735.1 Babylonia areolata | reverse complement strand
GTTCGTGGTCGACAACTCCCACATTCACTCGTATGTACACGAGTGGGCTTTTACGTGTATGATCGTTTTTACCCCGCCATGCAGGCAACCATACTCCGTTTTCGGGGGTATGCATGCTGGGTATGTTCTTGTTTCCTTATATTATTAACCCACCGAACGCTGACATGGATTACAGGATCTTTAACGTGCGTATTTGATCTTCTGCTTGCGTATACACACTAAGGGGTTTCAGGTACTAACAGGTCTGCACACACGTTGACATGGGCGATCGGAAAAATCTCCACCCTTTACCCACCAGACGCCGTTACCGAGATTCGAACCCGGGACTCTCAGTCCAACGCTTTAACCTCTCGGCTATTGCGCCCGTCATATTACAATAACCCTTGAGCTTTGAACCCTTTGTCTAGGCTGTGTGTTTGAACTATGATCACCATCCCCCCCCCCCCCTTCTCCCCCTCCCCAAACCAGTATGAAGAAGAAAGCTGGATGCAGCAATAAAAGATGGGAGTCAGTGTGTACCATTTGATCGTGGTTCAGCTGGACTGGGTGATGACTGTTGAGGGACATGCGGACAGGCCAGGCGCAGACAGACAGACAGGCCAAAACCGACACGCACACACGCGCCAACACGCACGCGCGCGCGCGCGCACATATACACTCCCCTCCCCATCCCTAACCTTACCTTTCTACTGTACTTATGAAGGCAGTTTATTTATTTACAGAGGCGGGTGGAGTGGTAAGGGTGCATGTCAATGGTCTGATCTTTCAGTTTCTATTTTCAGACCTCTCTCTCTCTCTCTCTCTCTCTCTCTCTCTCTCTCTCACTAAAACTCACTTACACACACACAAACGCGCGTGTACACACAGACACACACACACACGCACGCACACACGTCACTGGTTTGCGTCAGAGAGAGGGAGGGAGGAAGAAGATGAGGTGTGTGTGTGTGTGTGTGTGTGTGTGCATGATGCAGTGCGGTGTCGGCATGCTGAGTAAGCGTTGGGGGAGGGAGAGATTGCGAGGAGTGGTAGTGGAGGGGCAGAAGAGGTGGAAAGAAGAAGAAAAAAGAAGATTGAAAAAGTAAGACTTGAAGGGGGGGGGGGGGGGGGGGACGAAAATAGCCCCTGGAATCAAGGTGCCGGGGATTGCAGCGGTGTTTACTTTCCGTGCTTCACACAGGTATGTGGCCCGATAAGGCACATCATCATCATCATCATCATCATCACCACTGCCACCTCCATCATTATCGTCACCATCACCACCACCACCACCACCACCACCATCATCATCATCGTTGTGGGTGAAGAACATGCCGTTTATAGAACTTTACCGTTGCTTGTTTGGGGGAATCGATTCAGATGCATGCGCGCTCAACTCTCCGTGTTTAGTTATGCAGATCAATGGCCCAGCACCACCTTGCCCCCTTCTCTCTCTCTCTCTCTCTCTCTCTCTCTCTCTCTCTCTCTCTGTCTGTCTGTCTGTCTCTTTCCCCCCTCTCCCCCCTTCGCTCGTTTCGGACACTGCTGGTAAACTGTTAGTCATGTTGCGTATTGCCCAGCCTTCCCCACAGGGCTGAAAATATTGTTATAAAAGAAATGGAGGGGTGGGATGGGAAGGTGGGGATATATATATATATATATATGAAAGGAACACCTCGGGGGAGGAGAGGGGGAAGGGGTCGGTGGGTGGGGACGAAAAACGAAACCCGGAAAACGAAATTACGCACAATTACAGTCATATTCTTGTCACATGTAAACCATGGACAAGTCTCTGACGCTGACCATTGCGTCAGTGGTTTTTTTTTTTTTTTTTTTTTTTTTTTTCCAGTGTTGCTTTTTCTTTTTTTTTTTTTTTTTTTTTTTTTTTTTTTTGGTTTAAAAAAAAATCTTTTTAAGAGGCTAAAACAAGAAGGAAAATGAAAGCAAAACAAACCAAGGGGGGAGTAAGAAAGGCAGAGGCACCAGGAAGACAAGGAGGAAAGCCGGAAACAAAGAGAGCGATGCTATATAAAAGATGATTTTCTTCGGCACGAATTTTTTTTGGGGGGTGGAGATATTTTTTGTAACAGTAACATAGCCTCCACCCCACCCCACCCCCCTACCCCCTCTCCGTACCTCGCTCCCAAATCCACCACTACCCCCGCCCCCCACCACCACAGTCAGTGCTGACAGACTTATTGTTTATGAGCAGTTTAATCGTCCTTTTCAGTCAGCACCCCCCTTCCTCCACCCCCGTCATCCTGTTTTGATTTGAAGCCCTTTAAACTGAACACGTTCTGCGCTGCAGGTGTTACCAGCTTCACGTCTGTGGTTTGGATGGCTGGTGGAGTCAGTCACTCTATCTCTGTCTCTCCCTCTCCCCCCCCCCCCCCTCTCCCCATCCCCACTCACACACACACACACTTTCTCCTCACCACCCCTCCATGTGCATTGGAAGGTCTGATGTGTAATGTAAGCGACATGGGCGGTTTCTATTTCGAAGTGGACGAATGTTATCGTTGCAGTTTGTCCGGTTGCACAGTTTTGGGTAAACTGAATAGCAGGTGTTTTGTTTTGCTTTTCTTTTTTTCTTTGCTTTCCCCCCCCCCTCCTCCTCCCTACAGTCCACACTCAGACCACATTGGGTTACTGTAACCTCCATTCAGACCACATTGGGTTACTGTAACCTCCATTCTCCGCCCAGTGTACTGTTTTCTTTCTCATTTTGAGATCTTTGGTATTGAGTAGTTTATACTGATGACAGTAATGATGATGATGTCAATAATGAGTATGGTGATGATAATGATACTGTGAAAACGAAAGAATGAATGAAATATTGAATTATTTCAGTGTAATAAGTTAAACTGTGAGATACTGTATTTGTTGGAGGGAGGGTACTGACAAAGCGATACACCACTAAAACAAGTTTTTCGTAATAGTCGGTTCTGATCAGAATTACTGCAGGTTTTATGTGATGCTTCTTTGCAAACCGACTGTCCTGTTCTGGCATTTGATCACTGAACTAATTTATTTCGAAATGCACACAAGCCGTTCTGAACAACGTGATGAACAAGGGAAAACATGGCGATGCATTAGTGCTTTTGAAGCGAGTCCAGAGCTGATGAACATTGTTATGTTGACTTATCATTGGCGTGTTTTGCACTGACACATTGCTGATGGCTTTACCACTTGGAGTTCTTTTCCTCGGGGAGTTGCAACGTGTGACGACGAACTCCGACACAGCAAACGACTGAAGAGAAAATGATGATTGTGTATAACAGTGATTCGCGTGTGTGTGTTCGATGCCGTGTAAGGGTTTACTTACTTACTTTGCTTACTTACTTGTGAATAATTGTGTCCTGGCTTGGGATTTTTCGCGAATAAGTATTTGTGGAGACGGGAAGTGGGGGGGGGAGTGAATATATGTATGATAATATGCACGTGTGCATTACATGACCATGAATGTAATGCCCAATTCGGCGGAAACTCTGGAATACCCCCCCCCCCCTCTCTCTCTCTCTCTCTCTCTCATTCTATTACCTTTGCTGAATGCAGTGCTTCTCACAAGAAATGGAAATCAGAAGCCTTTTAGAGGAGAGAGAGAGGGGGGGCATTGGGGATGGAATGGAAAGGAAAGCGAGAGTCTAACCAGTGTTGACGTCCGACAAAAGACAGAACAATGCCAGTTAAGAAGGGATGAAAGTGGTCAGAGGTAACTGGATCCTTTTTCTTTATTAGGTAGGGGGCGGGGGTTGGGGGGGAGGGGGGGGGAGAGAGAACAATGACAAGAAATGACTTTGCCCTGAGTGTAGACTGGTAGACGTCTCTCCGTCAGTTCAGGTCTCCAAAGCCTTGATTTAAAAATAGAGGGGAGTGGTACAGGGGGAGACCTCTCGCCCTCCTGTGTTGTTGCTTGCTGTCTGAGTGGGTGTTGTGTGTTGGCCTCATGTGGGTGTACGGCTGAGACGTCCTCAATTTCAACGAAAATTCATTTTAAGACAACGTATTGATTGACTAAACCTTGCACATCATCATCATCATCTTCTTACTTCTACTACTACTACTACTACTACTACTACTACTACTACTACTACCACTGCTTCTACTACAACTACCACAGTAGTAAGGTTATCAATACAAGGTCATGTGTCATCTGTTTGTTTGATATAAGAGCCCAGAGCAAGGCTTGTCAGTCGGTAGTTTTCTGTTTGAAACTTGAGGGCGTGCCGAATGAAATTCATTTGAAAAAACCCACTCTAAGGACAGTAGCAATGAGTTTGGACTTACGATCACACATACCTTCCTACCTAACCCCTTATTCCTGCACCCCCTACTGACTATAGCTACCACTCCTCTCCCCCCCCCCCCCCCCCCCTCACTCACTCCTGCTCCCTTCTCCCCAGCCCCCACCCCCACAGCCCCCGCCCCCTCTCACTCCCCCACCTCCTACACCGCTCAGCGCAGTAGCACACGTCTGCATTCAGCAGACCTCTGTTTGACCTGATACACCTGTGCGCTGTTCGCTGGTCTGCCTGTGTTGGCTTGCCGGCAGGGCATCTACACCGACGCACCTGTGTCTAGTTTTTTGTGTGTGGAGACTTTGACTTTGATATACCTGCCGTGCTCTTTGGTTTGTGTGGCCAGACGTCTGCACCTGGCGATTGCAAAGAAAGAGGTAAGAAGACTTTAAAGAGGAAGGAGAAGAGGTTTGTGTGGACTGTGTGTTGTCAGGTGATATTTTTTGGGGGGTTGGTGGGGTGTGGGGGAAGGGAGTTGGAGGTGTAGGTGATTGGAAGTGATTGATAGATGTACATAGAGGTAAAGGGTGTAATTGTGGTTACCTGTGTGTGTGGTGGACAGTGGGGATGAGGGGTTGATGGTGTGTGTGTGTGTGTTTGGGCGTGTTGATCGACTTGGTCAGGTGAGTTGTGTGACTGTTTCTTTCTGTCTTTCAACTTGCTGTTGTTGATGTAGTGGTGTTCTGTGTCGTGTGTCTGCTTGTGCCTTTGTATCTGTATCTCTGTGTCACACACACACACACACACACACACACACACACACACACGCCCCCCATAACCTCTACCTCCCTGTCTGTCTGTCTGCCTCATCCTCTCTCTCTCTCTCTCTCTCTCTCTCTCTCAATCCCCTCGTATCGCTGCCCCCCCCCTCCCCACCTCGTCCCTCCTTATACGGTAGAACGTCAACATAGGCCAGCCTGTTGTCCTTGCTAAGTGCCGGACCCTTGGCTTAAAACACACTGTGCAAACTAGTTGTGTGGTGCGGTGTGTGTGTGTGTGTGTGTGTGTGTGCAAGGATTAGAAAAGATAGAACCAAGAGACGTTTCCCACCCTCTGTACCCCCCCCCCCCCCACACACACACATATGACTTGATGTTTAAAAAAAACACAAAAAACCGCAAGAATTTTGTATATTTAATTGACCATCTGAAAATATAATTTTGTCTTTCACTCACGCACACACACACACACACACACACACACACACACACACACACACACACACACACACACACACACACACACAGAGTCACATGTCAGTGTGTGACAAGAGAGGGAAAGAGAATGAGTGGAATGTAGCACCGGGTTATCTAAATACACCGGCTGGCTGTTTGCCATTCGTTTCTATCTCTGTCTTCTCTCCCACTACTGTGTATGGGTATATTATATTGTTCATTTCCATTACACGTGATTGTGCACACACGCTCGCACGTACGCACATATAACAACAAGAACTTGCACACACACACACACACACACACACACACACACACACACACACACAGAGGGAGGGGGTGGGGGGGTCAAGTCACACAATTCTTATTTCTCAACCTCTTCCACTGTTGCAATTACATGAGTCTTTTTTCTTTTTTTCTTTTTTTTTCTTCTTGTTTTTTTTAACAACTCAGATCTGCGAACTGAAATACCACGGAGTTGTATGCATGTGTACTCTGTTGATGTCTGTCAACCTTGGTCACAATCATACCTGTAGGTAAGGTCACAGATTTTTCTTCTTCTTCTTCTTCTTTTTGTGGGTGGGGGTGTAGAATAGGGGGTCACCTGCCTAATTTTGTTTTGTTTTGTTTTGTTTTTTTGTTGTTTTTTATTAGTGACTTGCCTATGTGTCACAACCGATCAGCTACGCTTGTTTTGCTTTCCGCTTCGTCGCGCTTGTCTTGTTATTTCTGCTTGACCTGGTCATTACATCGTGTGGTGGTGGTGGTGGCCCCCTAGCTCCTGTTGCTGGGATTGACCGACCGCACTGTGTCTGCTTAGATAGACACCTGTGTGTGACCCCAGCGAGGCACTCAGCGTTTCTCGTTAAGAATGAATGAATGAATAAACAAATAAACAGACAAACAAGCAAACAAATGAATAAATAAATAAATAAATAAATGCACGCACAAACAGGGTTCACAGAAAGTTAAGGATCACTTCATACAAGCATTTTCCCCCCGAGAAATGTTAAAGATAAAAATTGAGGGATGTTTTGAATAATGCAGGCTGTATGTAATGAAGGAAGGAAGGAATAGATAAATAGATAAGTAAACAAATAGATAAATAAATAAGAATGAATAAATTGATTAATGAATAAATGCGCACACATACAGGTTTCACAGAAAGTTAAGGATCACTTCATAAAGCACCCCCCCTTCCCCGGCCCCCCATAAATATGAAAAATAAAAATTGAGGGATGACTTGAATGATGCAGGCTGTATCAGTGTACTGAAGAAAGGAAGGAAGGAATAAAAAATAAATAGATAAGTAAACAGATAGATAAATAAATAAGAATGAATGAATTGGTTAATGAATAAATGCACACACATACAAGTTTCACTGAAAGTGAACGATCACTTCATAAAAGCAAACTCTTCTTCTTCTTCTTTACCTTATTTGTTGCTGTTGTTGTTTTTGTTTTGTTTTGTTTTGTTCAGAAATGTTGAAAATAACAGTCGAGGGATGATTTGAATAATGCAGGCTGTTGTATGTGGTGTGCCACCGGCCTCTCGTCTCATTGAATACTCTAACGGCTGTTTCCGGCACACGTGCAGCATGAACAGCTTGAACAAAATGCGTTTGAAATATCGATGTTTCAACTTTTTTTTAAAAAATTGATAAAAGAAAAAAGAATGAATAAAAAAAGAAAAAAAGAAACAGGAAAAAAAACAACCAAATATTTGTTTATAAACGATAAGTGTGGTTTTTAACAAAACAGAAGAAGAAAAAAACTCAAACAATCATTTAATTGTTTTTAAACAAAGATATATATTGTCATGTATGTATTGTCCGGTCCAGTTTTGCCCCGTTACACACTATGGACTGCCCAGACTGGCTTCACAGTGGACGTGTAGCAGTGATATGCCATGACGAGGATAGTGTGTAACGGGAAAAGGCTAGGCAATTTTGGGGAAGTGTGTGTGTGTGTGTCTGTGTGTGTGTTGGCGGGGGCGGGGGCGTGGAGGTCTCCGCTTTTTGGTTTGTTTTGCTTTGTTGTTGTTCCTCAGACAAGCCACAAGACTCCAAAGATTTTAAGAAAACTGTGTGTCAGGATTAGGGTTGCTGTTCAAGCTCCTCCGTGTTGACAGTCAGTAGGCCCGTCAGCTACCAGACCGGGTGTAAAGACCATGGCTTTTAGTTGTTGTGGCGGTACACTGCTGTTTTAGGAGAAGGGGGGCGGGGGGTTATGGAGGGGGGGAGGGAGACCTGCCTCGCCCAAAGGGTATTGCAATAAAAAAACAGAGATCTCAGTGAGTGGTTGATTCAGTGAAGGCTAAAAGTGTAAGTACCGGGTAGAGAACATGTCCAGGCAAGTTCGTGACCGACATAATATAAATCAGATTATTGAGCCAGATGTTTGATTTTCTCCAACCCACTAGAGAGGGGGGGGGGGGGGGGGGGGGGGGGGGGGAGAGCGGGCGAGGTGATATAAAGAAGATAATTGGACTGAACTGTTTTGCTCTTCAACGTATCACAAATTATGCTCTTGCGCGCGCGCGCGCACACACACACACACACACACACACACACACACACACACACGTACGCAGAGAGAGAAAGAGAACATCAAATTTGTTCAGACAGAGACATGGTCAACACCTGACGGCAAGTCACTGTTTTAACACATGTTGCCTCTTCGATTGGAAGGTGGGAAGGGGGGGCGTCTGCAAGCCACCTCTTGACCTTTCAACACAGATTTTTTTTTTTTTTTTTTTTTTTTTTTTTTTTTTGCTTCGGTCACCGTTTGTCTGTGCTCTGAGGGTAATTCCAGAAGTGGGGGGCAGGGGTGTTGGTTGGGTCGTGGGAGGGGGTGAGTGTAGTGGCGGTGTTCAACTATTTCCTCTGACCTATCAACATGCTGATCTTTGTTATTAGTCTGGAACCCTCGAGCTAAAGGTAAAACGGGAAAGAGAGAGAGAGAGAGAAGTTGTGGGTGGGAATGGGTTTGGGAGTTGTTTGACCTTTCAAAAAGCGGATCCTACCTTGAGCGTTTTTCCCCTGAGTAAAGAAAGAGAATGGTTAGTTGTCAGGGGGGAGGGAGAGGGGGTATGGGGGGTCGGTTCCAGTAACACTTTTTGGCCTATCAACACACCGTTGAAGTTTCCAAGAGCCTTGGTCTGTAAGAATGGGGAACGGAAGGAACTGTGGTAGGGACAGAAGAGAGAGAGAGGATGAGATAGTAGAGAGATAGGGAGGAGTGTCTTCCTGCCTTCGTTTTTACGCCTCTCCAAGCTGGTCTGTCTGTCTTTTGCTTCAGCCTTGTTTGTTGGGGGAGGGGGGGGGGACTGTGGTAGGGACAGAAGAGAGGGAGAGAGAGGATGAGATAGTAGAGAGATAGGGAGGAGTGTCTTCCTGCCTTCGTTTTTACGCATCTCCAAGCTGGTCTGTCTGTCTTTTGCTTCAGCCTTGTTTGGGGGAGGGGGGGTGGGGACTGTGGTAGGGACAGAAGAGAGAGAGAGGATGAGATAGTAGAGAGATAGGGAGGAGTGTCTTCCTGCCTTCGTTTTTACGCCTCTCCAAGCTGGTCTGTCTGTCTTTTGCTTCAGCCTTGTTTTTGGGGGGTGGGGGTGGGGGGTGGGGGGGACTGTGGTAGGGACAGAAGAGAGAGAGAGGATGAGATAGTAGAGAGATAGGGAGGAGTGTCTTCCTGCCTTCATTTTTACGCATCTCCAAGCTGGTCTGTCTGTCTTTTGCTTCAGCCTTGTTTGTTGGGGGAGGGGGGGGGGGGGGGACTGTGGTAGGGACAGAAGAGAGAGAGAGGATGAGATAGTAGAGAGATAGGGAGGAGTGTCTTCCTGCCTTCATTTTTACGCATCTCCAAGCTGATCTGTCTGTCTTTTGCTTCAGCCTTGTTTGGGGGTGGGGGGTGGGGGGGGACTGTGGTAGGGACAGAAGAGAGAGAGAGGATGAGACAGTAGAGAGATAGGGAGGAGTGTCTTCCTGCCTTCATTTTTACGCATCTCCAAGCTGGTCTGTCTGTCTTTTGCTTCAGCCTTGTTTGGGGCTGGTGGGGGGGGTGGGGGGGGGACTGTGGTAGGGAGAGAAGAGAGAGAGAGAGAGGATGAGATAGTAGAGAGATAGGGAGGAGTGTCTTCCTGCCTTCATTTTTACGCATCTCCAAGCTGGTCTGTCTGTCTTTTGCTTCAGCCTTGTTGGGGGGAGGGGGGGGGGGGGCACTGAGGTCATTGAAGCGGGGAAGGGGTTGGTGTGATTGGAGGGGTTTGAGACGATGACCTGGGAGTGACATGGTTTATAGTGTCTGTGGAGTTTTGCCCCATCCTTTTGAAGTCCCTCGTCTTCTCCACATCAACAGTAAGCCCAGTAGGGGGTAATAAACGATCCCTTCCCGGGAGTTGTGCAGTGGTGCGTTAACATTAGTGAGGGATGGGGAATGTCCAAAGCGTGGAACACATTATTTCGATTTCCTTTTTTTTTTTTCTTTATTCTTTTTTTTTAATTGGCTTTGCCCTGGGGAGATTGACATGAAGATGCTAATTCCACCTTCGCTTACAGAACAGATCCAAGTTTTCCGTCTCCTTCTGTGTGTGTGTGTGTGTGTGTGCGCGCGCGCGCGCGTGCGCGCCTCCCTCTCATCCACTGTCACCAAACCAAAGAATCCTTATCATCTTAGTTAAGTTTCGTTACTCTCTTTGCGTTTAGGGCTGGATGCAAAGAAACAAGAACAAGCATAGTTATACCTTTTCCTTCGTTAATTTACCCCTCCCCCCTTCTCTCTCTCTCTCTCTCTCTCTTTTTGTTTGAACTTGTAATTTTGAATGGTTATTGTAATGGGGATCGAGATGGCGATTTTACTTTTGTTTCTCCCCAAGGATGTAGTGTCATTGATTATTTTCTTGTTTCTGACTGCTTATTAGATAGTTGTAATTTATGTATTGGTGATAGTTTATTTTCATGGCATCTGCCAGTCGAATTGTCCTACATAAATAGATTAAGTACTGAAAAAGAATCTGACTCAATTCAAAAAGGAGAAGAAAGGATAGTGTGGTCTGAGGAAAATGTGCATGTATATAAGGATGAGTTGGACAGTTGTCAGTTTAAGGAGTGTTTACAGAATGCTTATAACATGTTAAATGTTGATGTTAATGCCTGTGTCAAATTGTTTTCATGTGCATTGTATGGAGCAGCTGCATGTATGATTCGAACAGTTGGTAGAGGACAGAAGAAATGTAATGATTGGTTTGATGATGAGTGTAAGAGGAAGAAAAGACTGGTCAGAGGCCTTCTTAAAAGTTTCCAGAGATGTAAAACTGAAGAGAATAAAAGAGTACGTAAAGAAACATTTGTAAAGGAAAGGAAGGAATATGTTTATTTGAAGAGAAGAAAGAAACGTGAATTTGAGGAGCTAAGGTTACAGAAATTAAAATCATCAATCAAAGATTCAAATCTGTTTTGGGCAACAGTAAGATCTGTAAATAGAAAGGCATTTGTTTATAATAATATTAGTGCTCAGCAATGGTATGACCATTTTTCTAGTGTATTTGTAGGTAATGCTAATACTGAAACAGAAGATGAGGTAGTAGAGGAGGTTGGTGATTTTGAAGAACCTTGTTTTAATGACCCAATTAGCAGGCAAGAAGTAATTGATAGCATAAACAATTTAAAACCAGGTAAAAGTGCAGGCCCAGATAAAATATTGAGTGAAATGTTAAAGCAGGCAAATACAGATATTGTTGATTTTCTGGTGCTTTTATTTAACAGATGTTTCAATGATGGAATCTTTCCAACAGATTGGGCAAAATCGATTATCATACCTATTCACAAAAAGGGTGACCCAAATATTCCAGATAATTACCGTGGAGTTGCACTTACAAGTATCATTAGTAAAGTTTACACTTACATTTTAAATAGAAGATTAACTAAATGGGCTGAACGAGAAGAAAAGATTATTGAAGAGCAAGCTGGATTTCGATCAGGTTACAGCACCATTGACCACATTTTCACATTGCATGCAATTGTACAAACACATTTATTAAAAAATAGAAAATTGTATGTTGCTTTTGTAGATTTTCAGAAGGCCTTCGACTCTGTGAATCGAAATAGTTTATGGAATGTGTTACGTAAAACTGGTGTTGATGGTAAGCTTTATATGGCACTGCGTGGTGTATATGATGCAGTTTTAGCGTGTGTACGTGAGAAGGGTGTATATTCAGATGTATTTGATTGCCCACGTGGCGTAAAACAAGGATGTCTGTTGAGCCCTATGATGTTTTCGTTCTTTATTAATGAACTGGCAGGAGAGATAACGAAAAAAGGAAGACATGGGATTCAAATGATCCCTGGGGCTGTTGAACTGTTTCTCATGTTATTTGCAGATGATGTAATTCTTTTGTCTGACACGGCCATAGGACTTCAAAATCAGCTGAACATATTAAAGCAAGAAGCAGATAGATTATTTTTAAAAGTTAATCTTGAGAAAACAAATGTAGTTGTGTTTAGAAAAGGTGGTTACTTATCTAGATATGAAAAATGGCACTATGGAACTGATGAAGTGAAGGTAACTAATGCTTATAAGTATCTTGGTATGATTTTTACAACTAAGCTGAGTTTGACAAGGACAGTAGCAGAAATTTGTAGAAAGGGGAAGAAGGGGGTTATAGAAATCTTAAGGTGTTTACGTAAGTTAGGCTCGATAGATTCATATATATTTTGGAAACTTTTTGATACTCAAATAGAACCAATGATAACATACAGTGCCGAAATTTGGGGACTTTCTGATAACAAAGATTTAGAAAAAGTACATACATTAGCTATTAAACGTTTTTTAAATGTTCCATTACATGCTTCAAATACTGTATTATATGGAGAAAGTGGTAGATACCCATTATACATTAAATCATGTGTGAAATGTATAAAATATTGGTTAAAATTAATAAGGCTACCCACATCGAGATTATGTAAGCAGGCGTATGAAATGTTAGTAAATGAACATGAGAGAGGGAAGGAAAACTGGGTATATTTTGTAAAGAAGACATTAACTGTAAATGGATTTGGGATTGTGTGGATGTGTCAGGGAGTTGGATGTGTAGAAGGATTTGTTTCAGAATTCAAAGATAGGCTAATTGCTTCATATAAACAGAATTGGCACTGTAAAATGGAAAGCACTGAGAAATATAGATGGTTTTATAGTTTTAAAAGTATATTTCAAACAGAAAAATATATCACAGTCGTGACAAACAAGTGGCACCGAACAAGTCTCGCCAGATTTAGAACGAGAACGATTGGTTTGAATGCTTATGAAAAGTGGTTTCAGACTGAGCCCTCGTTACTCTCCCCTTGTCCGATGTGCGGTCATTCAAGGGAGGATGAGTTACATTTTTTGTTTAGTTGTAAAGCTTATGACGATATTCGAGAAAAATGTGTTGTATTTAAAACAAATTCAGCAAAGTATGAAGATATTTTTGGAGTGCTTAATTTAAATCAGGAAACTTCACTACAGTCACTTGCAAAATATATTGCAGAAGCGAATAACATGCGACGAAAAAAAAACTCAACAATAATAAAATAGTATCAGGTGTTGCTCATTGTGAAAAGTGAAATCTGTGTTGTCACTCTCATATGGAAAATATTTATGTTATACATTTATATATGTTTTTGTTTTTATTTCTCACTACATGCCATTACTTTGAATGGATGGTCGAACTGCACTTTGTTGCACAGATTGATTGATTTCGTTTTGGTTTTCATCAATATTATTACTATTGATGCATGTTGTTATTTGTATTATGAACCCCCATGTCATTAGGGCTGTAAAGCTATTGACATTAAAGTGTTCAGTGTTCTCTCTCTCTCTCTCTCTCTCTCTCACCACTTCCACCCCCACGCGTATGGAAGAACAAGAGAGAGGGGGGCGTGAGAGTGGGTGTGTGAGGGTCACACGGGGATGGGGGGTTGGGGGAAAGGAGTGGGGGTGAGTTCTGACCGTGAGATATTATGGAGAATATGCGGACTACAGACTATACATACAATGTCAGTGTTTCGAAAGGCCTCATGAATACAACATGAAGACAAGACAGATCAGGTGTCCTGGCCAGGGGACGAAGCTGACGGTCACAATTCAGCTACAGCCTGTGGTCACAATTGGCTGTTGTGTGGTGTATACTAAGCGCGCGCGCGCGCGTGTGTGTGTGACTGCAGACGTGGTAGAACTATTAGCAAATAGAACAGTAGCAGTTGCAGCAATAGAAGCAGTTGTTGACTGCAGACAGTGTTGTATAAAGTTGAAAATGAAATGAAATTTTAAAAAAGGAGAAAAGGGATGCTGATAAAGTGTTTGCCATTGGTTGTAGCAGAAGGAATAGCGGTGCTCGTCAATGCGATTGCAGACATGACACAAGAGAGTTGTATACTCACGGTGAAGAAGAGAGTTGACAAATAATACTAAATCAGTGTGTGACGTTGCGGTGTATTGGAACGCAGCAGACAGTGGTTAGGTGCTGTAAGCGGGAGTGTACACCACTCCCTTCGTGGTGGCGAGCTTGGAGTGGAGTGTAAAGGGCGTTCAGACTTCGGCGAGGTGTGGTTAGAACTTGTTCACCACTCTTGTCTTGGAGAAGACATGGGTAAGTGGGCCTCTTGACTACACGTGTGTGGCCCATTGACTGACTTTAGTAACGAGAAACTAGTATGTGACTGTACGAGTATTATGAAGTTTGGGAACTCTGCTGGTGTTCACATGCACAGTCACACAGCGTTGCATGTATCGACAGTGCTACAGGCATTTTTGTTGTTGTTGGTTTTGTTGGTTTTCATGTTGTGTAAAGATTGCTGTGGTGTTTTCTTTCTGGAGTGGTTGTTCATATGCTTTGTTGTCGTAGAAGTTATTAATGTTGAATGGAGATGTATGATGAAGGATTGTGTTGGGGGGGTGGGGGGGGGGGGGGAACGTGGGCCTGTGTAAAGGACTGGTTAAAGGACATCAGATCCGTGATAGCTGTCACATTGCAGGTTGACACTTTTTTTGGTTTTTTTTCTTTTTGTGCGTAAGCACCCACGGACGATGGATAGAGTCTGCACTCTTCAGATCAGCTAACTAAACCAGCTGATTACCAGAAGGGAGACGATCGATGTGTTTTGTTTTGTACTTTGAGGCGGATGACAATGTTCATGTCAAGGTTTTGCTAATCTGGGAGGGGGAGGGGGTGAGGGATGGGCGGAGAGGAATTGGGAACCAAAGCGTAAAGAATCCCCCCTCCACCCCCACCCCCACACCCCCTTGGTGGCTCAGATCAGTGGTAACCGTACATTAATGTCCCCCACATACCCACTCCCCCGCCCCCGCCCCCACCTCCCAGTTAAGCAGCCATGTGGTGTGTGGGGCAGAGAAACTAGGATTTCAGGGGACTTGGCCCTGTGCCCTGAACAATGTGGCCCTACCTGTCCGGTCGACTGGTGTCTGGTTGTGGGCACAACTTGTACAGGTCTGCTGGAGGACCCACCCACACCACTAATCACACGCACGCACGCATACACATAGGCGTTCGCGCGC
>NC_134890.1:32070469-32200469 GCF_041734735.1 Babylonia areolata | reverse complement strand
TGGGCTTCCGGCTGCCCATTGTCCGCCGCTGTTGTGTGCTGCAAGCAGATCGTGCTTTCTGCTGCTGATGTCGCTGTGCGTTGCTAATGTATCGGCAGACCCATCGGCCGTTTTACGTGTGGGCCCACTCACTCGCTGAGCTTGACGCGCTGCTATTTGAGAACTGGTTATATGATATAGTGAGAGGCTAGGGAGGGGGTGGAGGGGTGGCAGAAACCACAAATTAATAAGCACAACGTGTTGAAGAATCTGCTGTGGGTTCCACTTAATTCTGCAGAAAAAAAGGAGGGGGGGGGGCGCAAGGGTTTGTTGATTTGTAATTGTCACTTATACCTGTGCTTGTAATTATCGAAAATTTCCAACTCCACACAGCTAGATTTTGTTTTTACCGACATGACGTTTTATCAGGCGTAGCTGGGGATGCTTTTATGTGCAATGTGGATTTTAAAGAAAACAATATCAATGATTTTTTTTTTTTTAAATAACGGGTGTTCTCTATTGTCGTTCATCACGATCTCTGGGGGAGGGCGGGGATTTATAATTGATCAACCTGCACACACACACACACACATGCATACATACATACATACATACATACATACATACATATATGTGTGCGAGTGTGTGTGTGTGTGTGTGTGTATGTTAACGAACGATGTTTCGACTAATCTCAATGCACGTCTATTCAAATATGAAGGTGCAGTAAAAGATTCTGGATTCAATATTTCCTTTTGTGTATGAAGACGAACTACATGTTGTTCATAGAGTTCTGGTAGACCTCAATGCTTAATTACGGAGGTGGAAAAGTAGACTAAATGTGGAAATCGATGCCGTCTTATTATCAGGCTGATGTCGAGCTTATTATCATGCATTGATGCCGAAGTATGAAGATGCTTGTGTTTACTTATTGCTCTGTGATGGTTTGGGCAGTTGCACAATTGAATTTTATTTGTTCATCATTGCTGTCTTTTTGCATTTAACACACACACACACACACACACACACACACACACACACACACACACACACACACATACATGCACACGGACACATGCACGCGCGAGCGAGTTTGTTACCGTCGCCGAAGAGTCCCCATAATAGAGGACAATTCTGGACACGCATCTTGTGCGTGCGCGGACATCGACACAAAAGAAAGCAGTCTCTTCCCGAAATGGGGTTCACGCATTCCAGAGCTTTGGCCTTGTAGTCGTCATGCTGTTCGTGGCTCACATCATCGCCAGCTGCTGCTGCTGCGTGCAGCAAATATGCAGATCGATATCGGCAGGAGTGGAGCGGTGAGCGTGGCGCGCTAAATATAGTCCCGCGTGTCACACGCGTCTGATGACATCACTGCCTCGGCAAGAAAAAAAGGGGGCGGTGAGTAACGAGGGAGAAGTCGCGTCGCTGTTATTCATCCCCTGGCAGTTTTTGTTGTTGTTTTTTTAGAAACGCGCGTGTTGTGTTGAAATTGTTTTTCCATTGCCAGAACTAGTATTCGAAAGGCAGAGAGAAGAATTCAAATGCCCGATGAGCGAATGTAATGCAAGTAATTTGGTGTGTGTGGTTTTAAATGTGAGGGTTGGTCATGAAAACTGGGGGGTCAAAGTTGTTGGGGGACGTCTGATAATGTGTTGCCCGTTTCCACTTATCGGTGCGGCACGGGTTTGGAATGTTGGATCTGCCTTTCCGGTCAGACACAACGTAACGCACAAAAAAGCGACAATATTGGTGTGGATTGGGAGACTTACTGGGGTGGTTAAAAGAAAAAGAAAAAGACATCATTCTGGTGTGATACATTGTAAAGACGCGTTTTAGGGGACATACTATTTGTTTCTATGTCAGTTTGTAATCATTAGAGGAGAACAGAAGACTGTTTATCCAGTTAGCGTGAGAGTGATTATTGTTCGTATTATGGAAGTTTATGGAGACAGTGCATGATTTGGGGAGGGTTACTTCTACTCATTCTGCCACTCCCTTTCTCGCTTCACTCCCCTCTGTCACTTGACCAAACACTGTACAGCTGGTGCCACAATCTTGATCACAAACTGGCAGACACAATTATCTGATTATTTCCTCTCTCTCTGTGTGTGTGTGTGTGTGTGTGTGTGTGTGTCGCTTGACTCAGCTGAACCAGCTGTTGAAAAAGAATGAGTCGCAGAGGAGTTCGTTTTTGTTCTGTAACCTCAGTACATAAGAGATATCACACAGCAGCACAGTCCGAGGGTAGCTTCTCGCCAGGCAGACCACGAGAAATCGATACGTGGTCATAATCTGTTTAAAATCCCAAACGCCATTTTCGTGCAATCGATTTTGGGGAAAGAGAGTACAGAAAAACATAGCGAAGGGAATCTAGCCGAGGTCCAGTGCCAAGATTCCATCCAACTTATTTTTTCCCCTCGACCCCGCGCGGCTCTTGTTCAGACGATGTCTGCAAGACCAGTGCCCGAACCATCGCTGCCCCCTTCACTTTTAACCGCTGTGGTACACAGTCTGTGCGGCTGCGAAGTCCTTGCATTGTGTGTGAATACTTGTGCAGATAAGCAGTGATTTATTGTTGTGATCGTGCGATCTCAGCCGTCTCTCCGTGACGTAGCTGTCACACAGTTGGACCAGGACAAAAATAGCGCTGGAGCAACACAAATCGACCAAGTCAGGGCTGGTATCAACCTCTTTCGGTACGGCACGGAGTACTTTTTCTTCGGTTTACTATTTGCAGTGGTGGTGACCATTGGCGACCCGTCACTTCATTCCCCTTCCGATTGTGACAGCACGTGTGTGGAGGTTGGTGTGACTGTGAAGAGCTCACTGTGGTTAGGTGTTGGGCTGGTTGTGTTGACAAGCGGCTTGACCTGGTTGAGGACACTGCTACATCAGCAAAACCCGTGCTGTGCTGTGCTGTGCTGTACTGTATTTTGCAGATCAGTCAAGTGTCACCAACCACCACTGTACGCTTCAGTGAGCGCTCAAAACTTAAAGGATCGGGTTTCCTTGTTTGGGACAGTCGTTGTGAAGAGCCACGCTCAGAGGAGAATGACTCAGGATTGGAATTCCTAAAGCCAAGTGTCACCTTGCCTATGAGGAGGCCAGATTCTTCCTTGACAGTGTGTGTGAGAGTGTGTTTGGGGGTGCGGCTCTCCTAAGTAAATAAAACACGTCACTGAAAGTGACGGAACGGGACGTCAACAAACCGTTACACACAGACAGATAAGCGGGTCGGAGAAGAGTTGCAAGACGACAGGCCTCCCCCATCCCAGATCAGTGAGGGCTTGTGGAGATAGGCTATCAGTTACCGGGTTATCGGGCGCGGAAGGGAGCACATCCGTTCCGTTCGTGTTGTGGCCCATCACCGGTGGTTGTCTGGAGAACCAAGAAGCCGGTGCAGAGCCTTGAGCCGGTCACTTGGACAGCGGCAGCGAAAGTGGTTTGTCGTGTGTGTAGGAACTAAGGAAGACTGGTTTGTGTGGTAGGTCGTTAATCCGAACTCTCTACATGTACGTGGGTTAAACAGGTGTGGACTCGTTCACTACTGAAGTACCAGAACTTGTCAGAGCTGGGACAGAATCAGTCCACAGTGGGACAGACTGACCGTCAGGTGTGTGAAGTTGTGGATACCAGTCAGTGTTTTTCACATTTCTGCTGTCGGATTGTTGCAGTTTAGAACTCAGGAAAGAAAAATAATAGGACAGCAGCACCCTGCTCAAGAAAATATTCTAGGTTTACTCCATCCTCCCACACAGTGGATAGAGTGGTGTGCAGACAGTGGGGTTATTGCAGATCTGAGGACTGAGCTGAATTATATCTTGCT
This sequence comes from Babylonia areolata, assembly GCF_041734735.1. Classification (NCBI taxonomy): domain Eukaryota; kingdom Metazoa; phylum Mollusca; class Gastropoda; order Neogastropoda; family Buccinidae; genus Babylonia; species Babylonia areolata. The sequence goes on along the minus strand of NC_134890.1, from coordinate 32,196,664 downwards.
GATCAGCATCTTTAGTTAAAATCTCTACTGCTGTCAAGGAGAAACACAAGTCTGCAATTTGGTTACCGGAAATGGTGAAAAAGATGGGTAAGTTACAAGTAACATGTGAAGCAATGTAAACTACTGGGTGTTTTTGTTTGTTTTCTTGTAGCTCTCTTAGTTTTAAAAGCTTGTGTGCTCTGTTCTTCTTCTTTTTTTATTTTTATTATTATTATTTTTTTTGTTTTTTGTTTTGTGTGTGAACCAGTCATGCTGGCACAACTGAACGTAAAAGTTTGATATAATTCCTTATTGCATTGGATGTTGATCACCTGGAAAGAATACTGCAAGTATGTGTGTACCTGTAGATCACAGTTTGGTTACAAGAGGTCTACAGTGTCACACTTAGGGCTGTGTTATTAATCAGTAAAGAGTGATTCTCTGTTCAACTCGTTAGCAGGACATGGATGCAACTTTCATAAATGTCTGGGATAACTTTTTTTTTTTTTTTTTTTTTTTTAAGTTGTATTCAAACATTTTATTCAGGATAAGCACCTATTTTTATGGGCCTCCCCACAATACAAACATGACCTAAGTATCTAGACTGTGACTGTGTGAGTGTGAATGAATCAAGACAGAAGTATCTAGAGTACTGGCATTCTGACCAAAGAACAGATGATTAGTAATTGACTAGGCATGGGTCAGTGATCTGTTACATATGGCATACATCCACTCCATTCCATTGCGTGCCATCTGTGTGAGTGGTGTGATTGAGATACCCAGCACGCCTGTACAACAGCTGCTGTGGAGTCCGATACATGTGGTGATATATGTGTGGTTGTGGGCTGCGCTGTGTGTGGTTGAGGCATGCAGCACTGGGAACAGGACAGAAGGTGTGGCTGTTATCTGCCACAGGCCGCTGATTGCCTGTTTGGAACAGCCGCACTGAAGGAGCTGAATCTGGAGTCTCTTGTAGTCTTGACCTACTGGATGATCAACAGTGCTGTGTGACAGTTTTTAGCTACAAGAGCTGCAGTCTCCAGTCACATTATTCATTGTATCAGATGACAAGTTTGATTTTCTTACCTTCAGAACTTTAAAGTGGTGAATAGATTTCTTCACTTTTATTAGAATACTGAATATTGTCGTCGTGGACTGGTGACAGCAGTCGAAACTGTACTTGTCTGTAGTCTGAATTATTGAAGGTATTGTTACTGGCCACACACACACACACACACACACACACACACACACACACACACACACACACACACACAGACTGACTCACATCTGCCTAGGGCTAGATAAGTAGATTTCTCTCTCTAAATTAGTAACTAGTACTGTAGTAGCTGTCATTAGTCTCTCTGTCAGTCAGTCTGTCTCTCACCCATCCAAAATTCCCACATGAATTCCTATTGTCAGCCTTGCTTTGTCAGGGGAGTTGCTATTGATGGTAGTGAATAGGCCAGCAGAGCTGCTCAGCAGTAGAGCACTTAACACTGTAGAGACTGAAAGGATAGCTGGGCATTCCATGCGACAGGCAGCCATTCACATGGCTGTGATCTCTACAAATACTTTAAACAAGAAAACATTCCTGATTTCTTTCAGCCATTCACTTGGCTGTAAGCTCTTTGATAGTTCTTATTAAGTATTTGAATGTAGTGATCATGTAATGGTCGAACAAACCAGCACTAATAAATTAATAGCAAACAACTTGACAATCTTGTAGATTCCAAATACTGACAGTTACTAAGGAAAAGTTGCAGCAAATCATTGGAGACAGACAGATATAGATCTACATGTATACATGTCATGCAGATTCTGTTGCTTCAGTATATAAAATTATCCTTTCTCTCAACAAAAATGAATAATAAAAAGATTGTTATGTAAAGAAAAGAAAAAAACTTTGTGTGTGTGTGTGTGGGGAGGGTGGGGGAGGGGGTCGCCCAACAAGTATAGTACACTAATCTTGTACTACACTAATCCTTAAATATATGTATCAATATTGACCACAGATCTATGCCCAGAAGTCAAAACTATGGTTTATGAAGAGGAAAATGTTAAATCTAAATTATTAAAAAAGGTGACATGTATTTTAACTTCAACTCAAGTGATGGGAACACATCAAATCAGGACTACTTTCGTAAAGAGCAGACAGTATTTAATACTGGCAAAAGGCTTTCAACTTTTAATTTTAGACTCATGTAGCTGTGCTTTATAAAGTTTTTTGCTCATATGTAAACAGAGTTTCTCTTATGTAATAACCCTGATTCACTTGTTTGTGTGTGTCAATGGTATAGGTGTCTGGAAATTCTTTTTCTGTCAACCCCAAATTTGGGCTAAACATTGATAATAAACCTTCCCACACATGGTTTTAGACTTCTACGTAATTCTATAAGGGCATAATTCTTCTGGATCAAGGCTTCATCAGTAAAATGTGGTTGGTGCAAAATCGGCTCTTTGAAAAGGAAACCAGCTGTTGTTTCCTGCTCAAACACACACACACACACACACACACACACACACACACACACACACACACACACACACACACTCACTCACTCACTCACTCACTCACTCACACACACACACACACACACACACACACACACACACACACACACACACTCACTCACTCACTCACTCACTCTCTCTCTCTCTCTCTCTCTCTCTCTCTCACTCACTTATGCTCACACATATACATGTATACCATCTGTTAGAAAAAAAAGAAAAAAGAGTGGGCTGGAACTTAATAACACAGACATGTTTATGGGAGAGGGCGGGTGTTCAAGAACAAAAGGGGGCTGGTACTGGGAGGTAGAAAAACACAGCTAAACTCCATTCATGAAATCAGTGCTATGAAGAGCGACACTCCTACTACACCCCAGAAAAACGGAAACACAGGTAGACATAATGTATTCATGACTGTGTTGCACACCCTGGAGAAGGATAGGTTCATTGTGTACAGGCCTTAGGGCTTGTGCCCTGGGGTTGAGCTGTGTGTCATGTAGAACTACCGCTTTACTTATATGTACTAGTAAGGGAGTGACACAGGACAGGACTGCTTTGCCTGCAGCCCACGTCTATTTTCAGTGCGTTTTAACCCTTGCACACGGGATTGGGATCATCGGGATTAGTGTGTGTGTGTGTGTGTGACTGGTGACGTTCAGTGGTTTCAGGAGGTTATTACTCTTGTGAGCACGGCTTTCACTCTCTCTCTCTCTCTGGCTGAGCACTCTTGGAGAAAAAACAGCTTATTACTATACTTTGTGACTTGGGACCAGAGGAACAGAGGGAAGCGAGACATGGCTTTGTCCAGCACTGTTGTGGAGCACTGTGAGTTTTTGTGCTTCATGGTTGCTTATTTGTTGTTATTCCACTATTTTTGTTTGTCCAAACTCCGCATATTTGGAGAGAAAAAAAAAGTGTCTTTTATTTTATTTTTGTTTTATTTTTCATTTTCAGTATCAGTTGTGCTCACAAACCAGGAAAATCGAAGCTCTTTCCAGTTATGTTTCTCATTTTAATGTTCTTATTTTTTAGTCGGCGTATTGATTCTGTTTTGTTTTGTTTGTTGCTGTCGTCTGGGTGTAAATGTGTGCAAGAGAAGGCCAGGATTACAATAAACACAAGTAATGGGTGTGTGGGTTGTCCTAACGGCTGTCAGCGTTGCTGCTGTGTCGTTTCCTTTTCTCTACACCCACACAGAATTGGGCAAGAGCTGAAGATCCGTTCACTCCCAACTGTTTCTTTGAAGCTGTAGGTAATTATCTGTATCCTGGTGGGAGTTGAGTTTGCCCCAGTGTGTGTGTGTGTGTGTGAATGGAGGGGTGGGGAGTCATTTTGAAGAGCATGCTTTATTTGTGTGGGTGGAGGGTGTGGGTGTGTGTAGGCATTGGTGTCGGATTATTATAATTCAACCTCATTTTTCTTTTTAAACAGCTTATCAGAGTTTTGTCAAGCTTAGGCGACAAGTGTGCTGACTTAAGACATTTTCAAAAATCACTTGTGGTGGTTCTGCACCTGAAGCATGTACATCATCACTACATGTATGTATAGAGATGAGCAAAGTAGTTAAAAAACCCATTAATTCTGTTGCACAGATTCTCTCTCTCTCTCTCTCTCTCTCTGGTATGGAAGGGCTGGTGGCAGCATTCTTGAAGCAGTGCACACACACACACACACACACACACACACACAGAGAGAGAGAGAGAGAGAGAGAGAGAGAGAGAGATTACAATTTACAGCTTTTATCAGTATTGTTACAACAAAACAGTAACAATATTAATAAATATAATGCTATACATACATTTATACATCATGATGTACAGACCAGTCAAACCATGTCCAGACCCATCATTGACTTGCTCACATAACTGATTAAGGGGGAATGAGGGTGGAAGTATGGACAAACTGACAAAGTGTGGGTTGCAATGCTTGAAGTGTTCAGGTCAAGCTGTTGCCCGCAAAATGTGACATTTGAATAGATTATGTTGTGCTGTATGTTATTCGATTGATTTAAAAACCTTCCTGCTAACAACTTAAAAAAATGACTGGGCCACCAGTGATTCATTGTCAGATGAATTGACATGTGCGCGCACACACACACACACACACACTGAGAGAATGGAATAGTGTGGTAATTGCAGCCAGGCTGGTGTATCACGATACATGTATGGTAACAGCTATCAAAGCTTGGAGTTCACACACTATGGGGTATACGTGCCCGCATAGTGCTGTGCCAGAACACGACATCAAAAGAGGAGGAGACACAGGAGACTCAATGCTTCCACACCTTCCCACTGGTCTTCACAGAGCTCTGCAGGCAGTCTGACTGACTGCCTCTTCCTTGTCCTTCATACAATTCACACACACACACACACACACACACACACACACACAGACGGACTGTCAGGAGCTGTTCTTTGAACCTTGTCCAGGCTAAGGAAGCTTGTTGCTAATATTCCTGTTGTTGCCAAAGTCATTGGACACATTGTTCTGAGTCTGGTTTCCTTCACGAAACTTGTAAGTTGTGGAACGTTGGTACTGGGTATGGAATGGTGAGAGTATGTCTGGAATGAGCATTCACAGTATGTTGTAATTGGGAGCATCTCATTGTCTGGCACTGTATGGTTTAGATTGGGTAAAAAGTCTTGGGTGGGTCCCAGGAACTCTTTTACGAGTTCCAAATTTCCTTCAGAAGGTCACTCTTATGCGGCACAGTCAAATCAAATATGCATCGATGAACACATTCAAAGGCAGGCATACCGTGTTGTCGTAAACGTTTAGGTTTCCAAACCAAGAAGTGAGCACATAACAAAATGTATGCTGCATCGCTCTCAAAGTCATTTTATGATAATGTGTTCTGCATCGCTCTCAAAGTCATTTTATGATAAGTTTTCGTTTTTGTGGAAACAGCGATGAAAGGGAAAGAATTATGGGACGGGGGCGCATCCAACGAGCATAAATAAATCTATTTATAGGTTCGTGGGCACATCCACTTGGCAAAGGGAAACAAATCCATCTTCACAGCAGAGGTAGTGTTTTTTGTTGTTGTTTTTGTGGGGGGTGGGGGTTCCTTTCTTTTTAAAGAACGCCCCAGGGACCCGCTGGACGAAAATACAGTATGTCCTTTCCATTGCAAAGCGCCAGGGACGCATGTTCATGCGTTATCAGAAATGCTGATGGGTTTGTGTGCATGGATAAACAGTCGTTGCATACTAGTTGTACTCGTGGGGAAGTGTTTGGCCAAACAGTGTGCATGGATAAACAGTCGTTGCATACTAGTTGTACTCGTGGGGAAGTGTTTGGCCAAACAGTGTGCATGGATAAACAGTCGTTGCATACTAGTTGTACTCGTGGGGAAGTGTTTGGCCAAAACAAGCAGTGAAACTTTTGAAGTCCGGTTTTTTTGTTGTTGTTTTTTTTGTTGGTTTTTTTGTTTGTTTATTTGTTTCATGAGCCTGAAAAAATTAGTAATGTACCAGTCAGTCAAGATTCCACGCCCAATTTACCAGTGTGGGTTTTGTTTGTTTATTTTTTGTTTGTTTTTCAGAGCTTCTGCCCAGTCGATTCATTAACGAATTGATTTTTTTTTTTTTTTTTTTTTTTTTTTTTTTTTTAAATGTGGATACTGTCGTGGGTGTAAAGTTGGCTGACTGAAAGGGGGAGGCGACATGACGGGACACGGGGCAGAGATACTGCTCATAGGCCTAGGGCACGATGGGAGGGGGGTGTGGTTGGGGTGGGTGGGGGGTAAGTATCTATTGATCTCGGTATAATACCTCCCTGGCATCACTCAGTTGTAACTGGCAGTGGCAGCCGAGTGGTTATGCAATCGTCGGACTTGTATCCCTAAGCCCGTGGTTCCAGTCCATTGCAACGTAAAGGGGATACGTTTATTGATTTATAAAGTTTGAAGCATGGAGTTTGGACCAGCCAGTTCAATGTGCAGACCCACTGTAGTGTTTTCATCCCAGTCGTGTGCTCACAGCAATGCATGCTAGTGAAGAACAAGAAAATGACGCACGTAAAATGAAATAACCCAGGACCGAAATCGACGTTTGTGTTGGGAGAGTTATGCTTATGGTGTTAATTCGAACGTAGATGAGTGATATTGTTCAGCCTGTCCCGGCTTCTGGAGCAGGGGCATGGATGTCTGGACACAGGGAGTGGAGGGGCAGATAGAGAGGAATATATGGAGTGAAGGGAAACTGGACACAGAGACTGGAGAGAGATGTATACAGGTAGTTGGGGGATGTAGATGGAGAGAGGGGGAGGGGAGGCAGTTAAAGAGGGGGAAGACGGGGGGTAAGTACCGTTTTGTCAGCAAGGTGACATTGCTGGGTATGAAGCAGGAAACGGTGAGTGAGAGCGTCAGTCACGGACGTCCTGTCCTGTCACAGGCACTAGTTACTATGATGATGACTGAGCTCATCACTCAACTGTGTGCTGTTCCTGTGTGCTCTACGGTTGTGTGTACTGTGCTGTAGTATAGTGTTGTGAACTGTACTGTCATCCGTTCCTTCTGGTGTACGTCACTCTGACAGCGCCTAGCTTTACCCCACACCCCTCATCCTCCCCCTCTCTCTCTCTCTCTCTCTTCCTCCCCCCCCCCCCCCCACACACACACCCTCCCCCCCTCTCTCTCTCTCTCTCTCTCTCTCCCCCGACGACTGATGTGTACGGTGCAGCTGAGCGAAGGACAAAAGAGGTATATCACCTCCCTTCATACCCGCTCTCCACCTTACCTCCCTCCCCTTCTGTTTCTGAGCGCCACTTCAGCATGATCAGCAGCAACCCTACTACAGAAGAAATATCCGAAGCCGTGAAGAAGAGGAAGTATAGGATCCCTAGCTCTTCTGTTGTTTTGTCGGGGGGGGGGGGGGGGGGGGGGTCAAACCGAGGAAAGTATCGATTGATTGACAAGAGAACAACAGCAGCAGCTGCAGCAACGTTTGAACAACAACAGCAGCAGCAACACTCAAACCCAACCCCAACCCCACCTATAGCATTGCTGCGAGGACTTCTAGTTCTACTCCTATAAGTCAGGGCTTGACATTAACTTTTTTTCCCACTCGCCCAGTCGGGCACTGGAAAATTCACTTGCCCGGACAGAATTTGTACTTGCCCAACTTTCAGAAACTTGTATGCATCACCAAATGCTCGCATGCACGCACGCACACACACACACACACACACACACACACACACACACACACACACACACACACACACAGAGAGAGAGAGAGAGTAGTCAAACCCTTTTCTTTAACTGTTTGTTTTGTTGGGTTTCACCAAAGATAACTGTTGTTTTGAACAGCCACACAACAAGTTTTATCTCAGACTCACTTGACAAAACACTGCCTTCGGCATGTTTTTGCAGTCGACTTTCAGCCACAGAAATTATTTCTTTTTTTAACCTCCACTGCAAACAGCAACATGCAGAGTTAAAAAGAAAAGCCAGCATTTGTACTGCGAGACAAACAATGTCAGGATTTGACAGATCCAAGTACGATTCAGTTAGATGGGGTCAACAGTTGTCGTTTCTCACTTGCCTGGTAGAGCAACTCTGTTGAAAATTCATTTGCCACACCAGGATGGGTTTCAGTTGTTTTCACCCGGCATCAGAGACACAGAGAGAGAGAGAGAGAGAGAATGTGTGTGTGTGTGTGTGTGTGTGAGTGAAAGGGGATGGTGAAGGGTCACAGTTCTAGAGAGGGAAGGTGGTACAGCTGTTCTATCTACATGGAGGTTGCTTAGCAACGGAGCTTTCCACAATGTCCTTTGATATGTGTCGACCCCCTCAGCAGAACTGGACTTTGACCCCCTACCCTGCCTCCATCCGTTCTGCTATTCCCAGCCTGACCATGTAAAAGGGGGGAGGGGGTGAGGAGGGGGGTGGGGGGGGGGTAAGGCTAAGCAAGTCTGCGATATGGGAGGTGGTGTCTGGAGGAGGGGACAGAGAGAAAGTTAGGGAGAGGGGGGTGAAGAAATGAGAAGGGGGGAGGATTGTGGAGGTCACATGTCTGTGTTGACTTGGTTTAAGTTAGGATTCTACAGAATGGCCGTTTCCTTTTTGATTAACCAACTTGATCTTAACACTGAGATTCCAGGGAGAGAGAGTGAGAGAGACAGAGAGAAAGAGAGACTGAATAAGACAGAAAGACAGACAGTTCACGGTCAAAGAAATGGAGGGGAGGGTGGTGAAGGGATAGCGCGGCAGTGATTTTGACAACCTTGCCAGTGGCGGGGTGAGGTGTAGGTGTAGGTGTACTGACTTTGTAACTGTTAAACTCAAATCTTCTTGTCTGTTTATGGGTTTGTGGGAGAACTTTCGCAAGTGTGTATATGTGTGTGTGTGTGTATGTGTGTGTGTGTGTGTTGTGGGCGGCTGGTGAAGGGACGGTGTCCTTTTGACATTTCAGAGGACAGGAATATGAAATAAGCTGTACGTTGTGAGAGACAAGTTGACGTGGTTTGCCAAGCTGGTGAGATGACCTCAATTTCAGAGGGCAGACTGACTTCTGCAAGCAGAACTGTATTGTTGGGGTGTTAAAGAGATGACTGTCTTGTTGAGGTGGTATGTTTTGAGTACGAGACTTTAAAAAGTTGTATATATGAAATATATTTCAATCCGTTGTCTGTCTGACTGTCCTTTCTACAAGTTCTAGCTAGTTATATGCCTTATATCTCTCAGTCTCCATCCCCGTCTCTGTCTCTGTCTGTCTGTCTGTCAGTCTGTCTGTCTGTCTGTCTGTCTCTCTCTCTCTCTCTCTCTCTCTCTCTCTCTCTCTCTCTCTCTCTTAATGTTCACATACTGCTTCATAAGAGGCCTTGGCCTATACACGAATAAACCATCTGGAATCTCTCTCTCTCTCTCTCTCTCTCTCTCTCTCTCTCCCTCCCCGCCCCTCCACACATATCGTACAGTCACTTTATGTGTGCAGATATCACAGAGAGAGAGAGAGAGAGCAACTTCGTGTCGGAGTCTGGTTTTCCTGCTGTTTGCTTTACTCGTGTAAACTTCCCGTTTAGTCAGTCAGTCAGTCATTGTGTAGAACGCCGAGTTTCCTGTTGCGGGGATGTGAACGTGGACAGAGATGTCTATCACATCCGTGTGTGTGTGTGTGTGTGTGTGTGTGTGTGAGAGAGAGAGAGAGAGAGAGAGAGTGAGTTAATGGTGACTGATAATAATGATGATAACGGATACTTGAACGCTTTCCTCCCTTTGAGGGATCACAAAGCGCTTTACAATAAACAGTACACACACACACACACACACACACACACACACACACACACACACACACACACACACACACACACACATCCTGTCCTGTCCAAAGAGACTGTAAAACCTAAACATTCGTTTGTGATGATAGTGTGTACATGAATATTAGAAGAGAGGAAGGGCTCTCTGTCTCACACACGCACGCGCGCGCGTATAGTAAGAGAGAGAGAGAGAGAGAGACGGTGAGAGGATGGAGAAAAAAGTAAAAAATGTGGGAATGAAAGACGGACAGGATGTACTGCGAGAGAGAAGAGCGTCTTGACTGACACACGCACAGAGACGCTTACTCCCACGGACCAGGTTCGCGCACAGCACACGCAGCACTTCTTCTTGCCCATGACCGCTTGCGCTGGCTGCGAGGACTACACTGAGGAGTGGGGTTTAGTGTTCACTGATGTCACTTCCCACTCACCACCACTCGCTGAGAATGAGAAAGTCTGGAACGAAGCTGTGTGTTTTGACTGGTCACGGTGACTGCTCCTGCAACAAATTGACTGGCCGATAGTTGTGAGTGAGGAACACTAAACTCCACCTCTATAGACATCGGCGCGCGCGCGTGTGTGTGTGTGTGTGTTTATGTCTGTGTTGCAAGGATAAAGTCGTCAGGAATAGAGAACTTCCTAGACTTTGCAACAAAGAAGTGAAATGGCTGTGAAATGACTGACACAATGTTCAACGTTTGGGGCTTTTAGGAAAACTGTGTTTTGGGTGTGTGTGTTTTTTGTTGTTTGTGGTGGAGGTCTGTTTTGACGTGGTAAGATTGCATGTTTTCTCATTTTGTCAATGACTTGTCTATAAATAGCTGGTAGTTTTTGAGTATTCATGTTGCAACAGTAAGACGTTTTTCAGTTTTAAGTGAATGCTTAAGTTTACAACACACAACGTTTCGTCAGTCAGCACTGACATTACTGAGTTATTTAGTGTGAGGCTTTCTACAATGATTTAAGTTGGGGGAAAAAATTGGCATAAATGTGTTTTTCTTTCGATTGGTTTCACATAGTTTGATTCTGTCTGTCTGTCTCTCTCTGTCTCTCTCTCTCTCTCTCTCTCTCTCTCTCTCTCTCTCTCTCTCATTCTCTCTCGTTGTGTGTGTGTGTGCATGCACGCACACTGTCTCACGCACTCTTAAGATCACAGTTGCACGTGTACACACACACACACACACACACACACACACACACACACACACACAAACACCGGCGGTGACACCGCCATACCTACACCACCACCCCCCCACCCCCACCCCCCAAATGATTATTACATTTTTGCTAGAGGCCTGCGACAAACTAAAAAAGCAAACTTCTCAAGCTTTTTTTCAGTAGTCGCTGTAGCAAGTGGCGAGCGTCGTCTCGCTGACTCTCTGAAGTCCCACTCACTACTCGTAGTGCCTGACGAGCAGTATAGTATGGCAGCGTCACTGACAGACAGACTGTCAAGACCCACGAAGCTGAAGGAAGTGTCGAGACATTCCAGGCCAGATTCCTTTCTGCTGGCGGAATTACACATAATCTCGCTTTCATTCACCCACCAAGCACACTGTGTAGTGCGGTGGAGCTTGTGCTGGCTGCCTCGTGGGCTGCCTGCTAGCTTTTGTGTGTGTTTCTAGTCTCCCCCCCGTCTTGCTTGGGTCTTGTCTGGCAACGAGGGATTTCACCAGTTGTCTGTCTGTGTAGTGTGTGTGCCATGGTCATAAACTGATGTATCATTTTTGCATGTGAAGGGTACGGGTTGGGGGGTGGGGGGGGGATACTGTTTGGAGTTTGATGCAAGGCGCCCGGGAATTTGTTGCTGCTTTTATTTTATTCAGTGTTATTTATTCCATCGAAAACAAGTCAAACAAAAAGAAAAGAAAAGAAAAGCTAGTACATACAGAGCTAATTTGGCATTGTGAACTACGTCAGCAGAGATAACTTGTGTTATATGTATATATATATATATATATGTGTGTGTGTGTGTGTATCTGTGTGTGTGTGTGTATATATATATGTATATATATATATATATATATATACATATATATATATATAACAGCCACCACCTAAACAAACAAAATGAAACAAAATGAAGGGGGGGAAAGCATACAGAGAAGAGCTGGCTGTCTAGAGTGCTGTATGCCTCAGATTACCTGTGTTTTGTGGGGGAATGAATGCCTGAAAATGACACCCCCCCTCCACACACACACACACACACGCACACACACACACACACACACACACACACACACACACACATCACCACCCAGCAACTGACTTGCTCCATCGGATGGAGATGCGGGAGGCCAATGGAAATCTCATTTCGCCCTTCACCCAATCTCACTGCTCAACAACCCCCCCCCCCCCCCCCCCCCAGCCCCCCACACCCCATACGTACGCATTCTCGCGCGCACGCATACACACACGCGCGTGCGCGCGCACGCACAGAGCATGTATACAGACTTGCCTGATTCATCATATCAGCCACAAGCCTTGTTTCGTCACACATCCTTTTTTTTCTTCTTCTTGAGTTTGTTTTTTTAGTCTGACTCTCTGAGTCTCTCTCTCTCTCTCTCTCTCTCTCTCTCTCTCTCTCTCTCTTTAATCTTCACCATCATCGTCAACTCCCCACCCCCCTTCCATATACACACACACACACACACACACACACACACACACACACACACACACACACACACACACGTGCTTTGTAAAGTTGGGATTTTGGTGACAAATTATTCGGCAACGGTGACTTGCTTACAGCTCCATGGGTCCTTCTTTTCTGTGAATGTAAAGTGCGCAAATTTGACTAAGGATAGCAGTGTGTGTGTGTGTGTGTGTGTGTGTGTCTTTGCAATATATCCTTTTTGTGTGTATACATGCAGTGTGTTTGATTGTTTCTGTGAGTATACATGCATGTATGTGCACGCGTGTGTGTGTGTATTAATATACATGTGTAAGTGTGTAAGAATGTGTGAAGGAGCGGGGGTGTGGGGCGGGGTGTGGCAGTGTGTAGACCTCTCTCCCATATATTTTCTCTGTCTGAAGCACGTGTAGGCACGCATGAGCGAGCGCGCGCGCGCACACACACACACACACACACACACACACACACACACACACACACACACACACACAGTGTAAAGTACATGTAACATGCAGACTGTATGACATAATTATGGAGGTGACAGACAGTGTAGTCAGTGTCGTTCACAGGACTTTCTTTCACAAGATGTTGCCATGGGCTTCTGGGGTGTGAATATTTATTTTACCTTGGCGTGATGAGTCAGCATGCTGCTGCTGCTGCTGCTCTGTGTGTGTGTGTGTGTGTGTGTGTGTGTGTGTGTGTGTGTGTGTGTGACTTGAAAATGATGGGGGTGAGTTGTGGGAAGGAAGGCGTGTGTTTATCTGTTGTTCATCCATCAGTCAGACACTTTTTCTGATCCCCCACCCCTACCCCGACCCCCTTTATGCATGTATGAGAGAGAGAGGGAGATATCTTTCTGCTCCCGCCCATTCTCACCCCCCCCCCCCCTCTCTCTCTCTCTCTCTCTCTCTCTCCCTGTCTCTCCGCCTTCCTCCCTCTCTCCCACCTTCCTTCCATTCCCCCCCCCCCCCCCCCCTGTGGAACTGAACATGATACAAAGCGACCCCGCCCCATTATCTCAACTATATCTCTCATTTCTTCAATGTACACTCATGCTTTTCGTATAGAACTTCCCCTCCTCTCTCTCTCTCTCTGTCTGACAAACGCGCACACACACACACACACACACACTCTCTCTCTCTCTCTCTCTCTCTCTCTCTCTCTCTCTGTGTGTGTGTCCCCCACCCCGCCCACCTTTGCATGTGCACTTAATCTGTTTTCCCCAGTCACTGTGTCACAGTATTTACTGTTTACAGACAAAAAGAGAGCTCTGAAGAGAGAGAGAGAGAGAGAGGGGGGGGGGCATGAATTCTCTGATTATGGTTTTGTATTCCTCAACACAATGTCAGTAATCAGTAAACTGATTATGGTTTTGTATTCAACACAGTGTCAGTAATCAGTAAACTGATTATGGTTTTGTATTCCTCAACACAGTGTCAGTAATCATGCTTTTGTAGACTTCACTATTTGAATCCCCCCTCACCCCCGAAAACGGAGTATGGCTGCCTACATGGCAGGTAATAAACGGTCATGCACGTTATAACCCACGTGTGTACAAGTGTACGAGTGAACGTGGGAGTTGCAGCCCACGAACGAAGAAGAATCCCCCACACGAGACATGGCTGATGGTTTCAGACAAAGATATGGGGGTGTGTTTTATGAATTTATAAATTATTATTATTATTATGAGGGAGGGTGGTTGTGTTACCGCTACAGACCATTGACCCACAGGTATCAATAACAACATACATGTATCTCAGTGCTTCAGACCGGCACAATGGATGCACGGTATCGTGAACACGTGTGATGAAGCAAGCTGAACGGTGGTGAGAAAGTTAAGATGGCGTGTGTGTGCGGGAGAGAGAGAGAGAAGGAGGAGGAGGAGAGTGTGAAGGACTGAGGAAAGATGAGTAAGAAGAGGAGGGGTGTGTGTGGCGGGCGGGGGGTGAACAACGGCACAACAAGTACCTGTACTGAGAGTGTTGCAGACAATGGGAGGGCGGGGAGTAGTAGGGGAGAAGGGTCAGGGTTCAGGGAGGGAGGGGGGGGGGGGGGGATTTGGGGAGGGGTCTGTGTTGGCAGGATCACTGACATGTAGCCTGCACTCTGCCCTGTGCTGTGTGTATGTCTGCTATGTATACAGTATATGTATCAGTGTGTGTGTGTCGGTGTGTGTGTGTGTGTGTGTAGCCCGCCCCCCTTTCACCTAAAGCACTCGCGTGCACGTAGCATTCATGAATGTGTCGGCACGTCTCCCCCTCCCCCCGACATAGCTTCACCCTCTTGTGTCGTACGTGTGCCCTGGAGATGTGTTTCTCATCAGTCTTGCCGCGTCGTTCCGCTCATTCGCACGCACGCGCTAAAACACACACACGCACGCACGCGCACACACACACACACGCACGCACGCACGCACGCACGCACGCTCATGTGCGTACTTTCGCACGTGCGCGATCACTCATATTCTCTCTCTCTCTCTCTCTCTCTCTCTCTCTCTCTCTCCCCCCTCCCCTCCCTCCCTCCCCCCTCTCTCCCTCTCCCTCTCTCCCCCTCCCTTTCTCTCTCTCTCCCCCTCCCTCTCTCTCTCTTTAACCACCACCGTCTACCTCATTCCTCATTGTTCAAGTCCGGGATTCTGTCTCCCCCCACCCCCCACCCCCGTCCCCTCCACACACACACGGCTTGGAAAAAGATTTGAAAAGTGAGGTTACCAAGTAACTTAGTAAGTGTGCCCACTTTAATTCAATGTCAGCCACTCCCTGTTTAGGCTATTAAAAAATTTAAAAAATAAAAAAGAAGAAAAAAAAAGAAGTACATTTCAGCTCAATTACGTAACATGTCTGTAGTACCGCCACCCCACACCCACACCCCCCATAGTGTCAGGTCTGCTTGTAGTTGTAGCTAATGCTCTGCACACCCCTCCACACCCTGTCCTGTAATGCTGTGTGTGAGTTGGGGGGTGGGGTGGGGGTAGGAGTTGTTTGGGGAGAAAGGAAGGCGGGTAGTGGTGGGAAGGGGGGGAGGTACCTACATTAGGGGCTGGGTGTGCAGCCAGCCAGCCTTTGCGACAGAGACAACGGCTCATTAGGCAGGAAGGCGTTCAGCTGCACAGTGACTGCACCTTGTTCCTCCTCTCTCTCTCTGAGTCTATCAGCATTTCTGTTTTCAGGTTCTCATGTGCACTGGTGCAATCATGTGTGTGTGTGTGTGTGTGTGTGTCACGTTTATGTTGTTGTTGTTTTTGTTGTTGTTTTTTTACTGTTCCACCACTGCCTTCAGTCTCTCCTAAAATGCCCCCCACTCCACGACTGTGAACTTGGAAGTGAACTTAGCATAGACTGATAGTGTCAGCAGCCGTAACTGATTGGGTGACATGCAAAATCTGAACAAAGGAATGTAGTGATATTAAATGGTGCTTGGCTGGTTCAACTGGTTAAGCATTGAGCTTACTTACACTTACAGTCAGAATATTGTGTTTGAATCACTCAGACAGACGCCCAACATGAAATGTGGAATTTTGCTTCCTGTTTTGATGTATAAAAAGATTGTATTGTCATCCTGGTCCCCTGATGTGGGTGTCAACATTTAACTTACATATCAGATTGTAAAAAAATAAATAAATAAAATGTAAGCAACGGGAAGTTGTGACAGTTATTTACACCCTCTTTATTGCGGTATTCACAGTGAGAATGCTGTTTTAATCATATTATTCTGGTGTATCTTGGGCATTCAAAAAATCTTAAGGGCAATTATAAATTCTCTTTAAGTCCGTGGTAAAGGAGACGTGGCTATCACCCCAAACACACCTCAACATTTAGCCATTTTCTCTGGATCTAGATAGATGATTCAATTTCTCTTTTATGTTCATTTTAGTTTTATAGTTTTAAAGTTGATATGAAAATTGAGTATTTTGTTAAACAAATAACATGTAGAGCCAAGTACAAGTACTTCTAAACGTCGTATGAAGTGAAAAGGACTTCATTTTTAGAAAAGTCAAGACTGGAAATTTTTACATTTCATCAATTCAAGGGTATTAGCTCTCATGGTTTATTATTTTTAACTGTGAATTCGGACTGATTCTGTGGATATTTTTATAGCAGTTTGGGGCATAATCCAGTAAGTGATGAGGCATTCACAAATCTTTCTCTGAATAAATATTTAACAGTCTCCTTCTCCAACTTTCCATCACATGTTATCGTGTATTGTCCATTGAATATAGGATTGAACGGGCAGGTCAACAACTTGAAACAAAATGGTGAAGAATATGAGCACGCGCTTTGAATATGTATAAATATGTGTACGCAATTGATTTTTGCCCATGACCTTCAGGGCTCAGCCAATAGATCTATAAAGTCCACTCGGGTATTGATTTTAGTATTTTCCGAAAAAGACCACTTGGGCGAATGAACATAGTGAAAGCCCTGTACACTGAGAGTAAAACAAGCTTTTTATGTATTGAGTATAATTTCAAATGTAATGTTTAAGATGAGAAAGATCAGTTTAAAGCAAATTAAGCCCCCTAGCATTAATTACAGATTAATTTCCCTTTTTTTTACTATCTGCACCAAAGACATGCAAAATAAATAAAACTTCCAAGCTTAGCAAAAGAAGTTCCTGTTTGAACAAAAAAATGATAAAAGTGACTGCTCTTGTTGTTGTGTCAGAATATCAGATCAAAGTGCCAAGTTTAGAGAAATAAAAAAATATAACAGTAAATTCGCTTTGCATATAATTTGGCTTTTTTTCTTCTTTTTTTTGGTGCCCATCCCAGAGGTGCATTATTGTTTTAACAAGATGACTGGAAAGAACTGAATTTTTCCTATTTTATGCCAAATTTGGTGTCACCTGACAAAGTATTTGCAGAGAAAATGACAATGTTAAAGTTTACCATGGACACACAGACACACACACACACACAAACACCGGGTTAAAACATAGACTCACTTTGTTTACACAAGTGAGTCAAAAATGTTTGATGTTTGAAATTTGGCATGCGTCTCATAAACACAGCCTCACCAACCTGGCAGACATATTTAAAATGTTATACAGCTTGAAAAACTGTGATAAACTTGGCAAAGAGTTTGTCGATGCCAGCAAATTCAGTTTCCTTGGCATAGGTACAGCGCCCTGCATGAAATGAAACTTGAGATGATAAAAACTAAATGGAGAAATTTCAATGTTGAAGAAGATGGGCGGGTTGGAAGTTTGATTGATGATTGAAGAAGCTAGCCAGCTAGCTGAGCGTTGGGGGGGGTTGGGAGTGGTGAGTTGTGCACAGCTGGCTGGTTGGTTGGTTGATTGGTTGGCAGGCAGCCATGATAGGTCCCTGCAGGCTGTCTCGCTTCACTGGAGCCAGAACTTGGCCTGCCTGCATGCCCTGCTAGCTACACTGGTGTTCTGTAGGAAGGACTCTAGGTGTTGTTAGTGGAGCCAGAACTTGTTGGCCTGCCTGCATGCCCCGCTAGTTACACTGGTGTTCTGTGGGAAGGACTCTAGGTGTTGTTAGTGGAGCCAGAACTTGTTGGCCTGCCTGCATGCCCTGCTAGTTACACTGGTGTTCTGTGGGAAGGACTCTAGGTGTTGTTGTCAGTGGAGCCAGAACTTGTCGGCCTGCCTGCATGTCCTGCTAGTTACACTGGTGTTCTGTGGGAAGGACTCTAGGTGTTGTCAGTGGAGCCAGAACTTGTCTGCCTGCCTGCATGCCCTGCTAGTTACACTGGTGTTCTGTGGGAAGGACTCTAGGTGTTGTCAGTGGAGCCAGAACTTGTCGGCCTGCCTGCATGTCCTGCTAGTTACACTGGTGTTCTGTGGGAAGGACTCTAGGTGTTGTTAGTGGAGCCAGAACTTGTCGGCCTGCCTGCATGTCCTGCTAGTTACACTGGTGTTCTGTGGGAAGACTGTGGGTCTTGTCGTTGTGCACAGCACACCCTCCACACTGTGTGTTGTATTACTCTTTCTGGTCACAGCAGATTTCTCTGCGTGATTTTTTTTTTTTTTTTCTAGCCTGCAGTTTTGTTTTCCTACTGGAGTGGATTTTTCTACAGAATTTTGCCAGGGACAACCCTTTTCTTGCCGTGGGTTCTTTTATGTGAGCGAAGTGCATGCCACACACAGGACCTCGGTTTATCGTCTCATCCGAATGACTAGCGTCCAGTTCACCGCTCAAGGTCTAGTGAAGGGGGAGAAAATGTACAGGCAACGATGGGATTCAAACCAGTGCGTTCAGAGTCAGATTCTCTGGACCCCTGGGCAGAGATTTTTAGGGGGAGGAGGCATTACCTCCAGGGCATCACCCCACAGCACAAAGCAGGTCAGTCACTAGCTTGCAGCACCTGGCATGATAACACTGCTGATAGCAGGAGCTGTAATGTGTGACTGGCCTCCTGGCCACAATGGTGGGGGGGGGGGGGGGGGGGGGTGCAGGTAATTGATGGATGGACACTGGCCCCTGTGCCTGTTTTAGTATCACTTCGTGTGGTGCTGCATTGTTTTTTTCATTACTCTTCAGATTTCTGTGTGTGGAATTTTGAGCTGCCCTCCCCTTTGGAGAGGGTGTTGCTGCCTTAAACTTTGTGGTTTCAAGCGCCACCCCCTGTCTTTTAGTGCATGTCAAAGTGCAGTTTCGTAGGCCTTCAGTGTTGGATATTTCTTTGGTCTGGTTCCAGCGTTACTAGTACTGTGACAAAAGAGAGCTTTGATTAAATCTGTGCATTAACTTACTTCCAGTCATCATGCAAACTATGCACTTGGTGTATGTTCACATCTATCATGTATGTACAGCACACACAGATAATTACATATTGCTATAGTGGAAGTACATTTTTATACAGCAACAAATACAACCACATCCCTGTGCACAAAGACACACACACACACACACACACACACACACACACACACACACACACACACACACACACACACACCATTACATGGACTGTTGCAGTGTATGGCACAGTGAATGAAGACCTGTCCTGAAGGACCTGATGTCACCACAGCCACTGCAGCTTTCAGACTGACAGTGCTGTCACTGTGTGTACAGGTCTCTCAAGATGAGAGGGGGTCAGCTTTGTACTGCTTGTAGCAAACACTCCCTGCTTCCTTATCTGACAGTGCTGTCACTGTGTGTACAGGTCTCTCAAGATGAGAGGGGGATCAACTTTGTACTGCTTGTAGCAAACACTCCCTGCTTCCTTATCTGACAGTGCTGTCACTGTGTGTACAGGTCTCTCAAGATGAGAGGGGGATCAACTTTGTACTGCTTGTAGCAAACACTCCCTGCTTCCTTATCCTGCCATGTGTCAGCTTCTTGTACAGATGGATTGGATTTGATATGGATACTATGGATGAGGAATACTGAGAACTATGTGAAGATAGGTGTGGCTGAAACAGCTGGGAGTGGGAGACTCATGATCATACATCTCAGAAATGGGATTTGACTGCATTTTGCATTTTATTTCCACTGCAAGCTAATTCAGAAAAAAAACAAAAACAAAACAACAACCACTGAGCGGTCCAACAGATTGATTTTTGTATGAAGATATATATATAGATGTACAGATATATTACACTAGTGACAAAAAACAATAAAGCATTTGTAGGAGTATGAAAAGTGATTTTTTTTAAGCTGACATGGAATAATCTGTAGTGAAGACGTAGACAGGAATGTTAGAAAACCAAAAGACCAGCTGAAAAATTCAGCACAGAAGAGCCAGGAAGTGAAACAAACAGCAGTTTCTTTTGGTCAGATTGTGTTCATAATGAAATCTGCTGTGTGTGTGTGTGTGTGTGTTCACACTGGTTGACCAACAAGGGGTGAGAGAGAGAGGTGCACACATGTAGTGCAGGGCCTACCCCCCAAAAAACACCCCCCATATAATGTGCTGACAAAGGCCTGTGTTGGCTGGCTGCTGTCTCCTCCTCTTGTCATCATCAGACTGGCCCCACCACCCCCACCCCACCCTGCCACACCCCTCCCCTCCCCACCCCTCCGGCATTGAAATAAAAAACCAGCCTTCAATGACAGGGATGGATGGGTTGGGTGGGTGGAGGGACACAGGGGGTAGGGTAGGGGCTGTCGTGAGAAAGAGAAGGGTGTGGGGTGGTGGTGTGGGGTGCATTGTGGGTGTGGCTGGAGCATTGGGTGTGCGTGTTGGGGGTGGGGGGGATCCTTTGTTCCCCTCTCTGTCAGACAGGTCTTGCTGACTGTGCCTGTCTGGGCCCCCTTCCGTCCTCCTCCTCCTCCCTCTTTCTGCCAGAGCTGCTACAGGGTGGAGCCCACTTCTTCTGACTGATGTACTGCTGACATGTAATATGTAGATTTATATAGATTTGAGACTGTCTGTCTTTCCATTCTCTGTGCTGGAGCAAGACAGAGAGACTGAGGACCAGCCCTGCAGCCAGCTCTCTGTCAGAGGTGCATGTAAATTAATAGTGGGTTTGGGTGTGCCACGCGTTTAATGGTGTGTTGGCTGGCACTGTGTACCTCCTTAGTTGTCGCAGTTGAAAATAGACATTGTGTGTGTGTGTTAAAATAGACTTTGTGTGTGTGTGTTAAGATCCATTCTCATTCCTTCCTAGATGTGACATATGATAGGTGTACTTGGTGTGTCATCACTTCTCTCTCCCTGTGTATAATGTACTTGGTGTGTCATCACTTCTCTCTCCCTGTGTATAATGTCTTACCTCTTGTCCTGGGTGGAGAGGGGAACAGAGAGAGCTCTGTACTGGCTGTGAAGTGTCTTGAGTGCTTCCTGTGTATTGTGTACACCTGTGTTGACCCCACCTCTGCCATGGGGTACAGCCCTTCCACAGGGTGAACATCAGCGCCACACTCATGAGGGATGGATGTGTAGGACATGCAGTCCTTATCTGTGTGAAGTTCATGGTGATACTGAGATGTAGTTTGCTGTGTTTTTCACCCAGTCGGTTGTGGATTTTATACATGTGTTGATTTGTGCATTGTGTTTCTTGTTGAAGTGTGGGTGCAGACAGTTGGGTGACGCAGGATGTTGTTTTCTGTGTGTTACAGCTAGTCAGCCCTCACTGCTCAGCGGCACCAGCCAGTCAGCGGGCTCCAACCTGTCCAAGAAAGCGGTCCTCAACCAGTCCCTGCTCAGCTCCACCGACAGCCAGCTACCTCCGGAACCCCCCTCCTCCACCGACACCAGCACCACCAGCACCACCCCTCTGCGTCGGCCGAAGGATGCAGTGTTGCTGGGGCAGGAACTGATCGAGACGTCCACGCCGGTGGTGTTGGGTGACAAGGAGAATGCCTCACCCCTGTCCCCCCTCTCCCCACCCGACCCCAGCCGCAAGCCCTCGTACCTGAAGCTGAGCTGCGCGGTCAGTGGATATGGGAAGTACAGCCGCTACTCTTCCTACAAGAGCATCCCCACGCGCTCCCCCTTCTCCAGCACCTCGTCTCTGCGCTCCGACCTCAGCTCCCCGGACCCCAGCATGCCCTCGGTGAGGAGCCCCGAGGACACGGCCAGGAGGGAGCAGGGGGGCCGGTCTGTGGGCAGCAGCCCCATCAGCTCGGCGCCCATCATGGCCATGGCCACAGGCCTCAGCAACGGCCAGTCTCGTCTCTTGCCCTCACCCGCCCTCAACGGTCACGCCGCCGCTACCGCCACTGCTGCTCAGAGGCCCGGCATCTACCCCACTGGGGACTGTGTCCAGGTGAGGCTTCCTCCCCTGCTGGTGGTGTGTGGTGTGGTGGTGGTGGTGTGGTGTGGTGGTGGTGGTGTGTAGTGTGGTGGTGGTGTGTAGTGTGGTGGTGGTGTGTGGTGTGGTGGTGGTGTGTAGTGTGGTGGTGTGGTGGTGGTGTGTAGTGTGTGGTGATGGTGTGTAGTATGGTGGTGTGTGGTGTGGTGGTGGTGGTGTGTAGTGTGGTGGTGTGTGGTGTGGTGGTGGTGGTGTGTGGTGTGGTGGTGGTGGTGTGTAGTATGGTGGTGTGTGGTGTGGTGGTGGTGGTGTGTAGTGTGGTGGTGGGTGGTGTGTAGTGTGGTGGTCCTCTGGTCTGTGTGTTTCGTTCAGGTGTATTACGTCATTGTTCAGATCTCAGGTGTTGGTTTGAATTTGATTAATGATGAGTCGTGGAAAGTCTGTTTTGTGTCAGTGATGATCATAGATGAAGACCAAGAAAAAGACAGATTTTGTTTTGAACTGTAGACCATCTTGACTTGAACACTGGGTTTTGTTTAAAAAAAAAAAATGTGGTGGTATGTCATTTGGAAAAAGTTGTCAGCGCTTTTGTGGTTTTTTGTTGTTGTTTTTTTTGTTTGTTTGTTGTTGGTTTTTTTTTTTAAAATAATGATTAAAATTGCAATAGCTATACTGTATAGTTTGTCATCAAGAAAAGTGATTATTGATTTGTAAAAATACAGCAAAAGTCTGCTTGGCACTCTAAACAGTGCATATTTCAAAATGATTCCATAACAATATAGACTCTTTTTTTTGTTTTTATATATATATATATATATATATATATATATATATATATATATATATATATATATATATATATATGTATGTATATATTATAGACTCTTTTTATGGATTTTGAACCAAAGTGTTGGTATTGAGGGCTGAAAATGTTTTGTTTAGTCTGGTGTGGATGAGTCGGGGGGTGAAAGCTGTGCTGTTTGGTGTTAGCACTTACCTTGTGGAACTGGTGCACACCGATAGACCCAGTCTGAGTCAGTTTGACTGTGTAATCAGTCCAAGAGGGAGTGTCAAACTAATAGAACCTCCCCCTTTTCAGGACGGGGAGTACTTTCTGGGCATCATGGCCTCAGAGGAGGAGCGACTCAACCAGCAGGCCAAAAGGGCAGAAGGACTGATGAGGTCACAGGACTTACCTGAGGAAGGTAAGCTTTGGAAGAATTGAAGGAACAGGTGGCATGTGTTGTGTGTATATTGTGTGAAAGCACATGGAAGTAGGTTAGGTCTCTATGTTTTTGTTTGTTTGGATTTTTTCTGGGGTTGGTGGGAGGGGGGATTTTTTGGGTTTTTCAGATGTGTGTTAATCTCCATGGCCACTGAGCATGGGAGAATCCAAAATGTAGTTTGTACTGACTACTGGTTGAAGTGTTAATCCAAAATGGAGTTTGTACTGACTACTGGTTGACTTTTTAATCCAAAATGTAGTTTGTACTGACTACTGGTTGAAGTGTTAATCCAAAATGTAGTTTGTACTGACTACTGGTTGAAGTGTTAATCCAAAATGGAGTTTGTACTGACTACTGGTTGACTTTTTAATCCAAAATGTAGTTTGTACTGACTACTGGTTGAAGTGTTAATCCAAAATGGAGTTTGTACTGACTACTGGTTGACTTTTTAATCCAAAATGTAGTTTGTACTGACTACTGGTTGACTTTTTAATCCAAAATGTAGTTTGTACTGACTACTGGTTGAAGTGTTAATCCAAAATGTAGTTTGTATTGACTACTGGTTGACTTTTTAATCCAAAATGTAGTTTGTACTGACTACTGGTTGAAGTGTTAATCCAAAATGTAGTTTGTACTGACTACTGGTTGACTTTTTAATCCAAAATGTAGTTTGTACTGACTACTGGTTGAAGTGTTAATCCAAAATGGAGTTTGTACTGACTACTGGTTGAAGTGTTAATCCAAAATGTAGTTTGTACTGACTACTGGTTGAAGTGTTAATCCAAAATGTAGTTTGTACTGACTACTGGTTGAAGTGTTAATCCAAAATGTAGTTTGTACTGACTACTGGTTGAAGTGTTAATCCAAAATGTAGTTTGTACTGACTACTGGTTGAAGTGTTAATCCAAAATGGAGTTTGTACTGACTACTGGTTGAAGTGTTAATCCAAAATGTAGTTTGTACTGACTACTGGTTGAAGTGTTAATCCAAAATGTAGTTTGTACTGACTACTGGTTGAAGTGTTAATCCAAAATGTAGTTTGTACTGACTACTGGTTGAAGTTTTATGCCCAAAGAAAAAAACCCCAAAAGGAATCACTTGTGTTTTTTCTTAGTATCCTGGTTATTCTTATACTATAGATCTTTATTATCTACTTCAGTACTTGTCCTCAAGACCACAACTGAAAATTTATCTAACAAATTTTTCCAGCTAAAAGTGAAAGGAACAGACCTGTTCAAGATACAGTTTTTGTTTCGGTAGTTATTCGATCAGTATATTCTGCCAGTGGATATTAGGTCTGGCAAGTAAAAAGTTACAGGGGACAAGTACTTCTGGAGGGACACATCAGCTGAGTGGTCAGAGCGTTGGATTTTCAGTCTGAGGTCCTGGAGCCAGTTGCATTGCTCGGACAGAGGAGCCTAGTATGGTCGTAACCCGCTACTAACTGTGTGTCGTATGGAACTGATCAGTGGCATAGTTCGGTCAACGTAGGCATTTAGTCACGTGTCACTGTCAAAAAGTTAGAACCAAGCAATGCAACTGGCTCCAGGGTCTGATCCCAGAATCAGTGTTTGGTCAAGTTAAGGGTGGAAGTTTTTCTGCTAGGATCCATATTTTTTGCAGGTCATGGAAATCTTGGAAAGTCATGGAATTTGAAAAGGTATTTTTTCCAAGACTGGAAAGTCATGGAATTATGGTTGTAGCCACAGAAAAGTCATAGATTTTTTTTTTTAATTAAGCCTTCTGAAAATACAAATGCTTGCATTGATTGGAGAATGAAGGCTTTTTGTTTTTGATAAGTAAGTAAAATCCCTCTCTTTGATATAAATGAATTGTGGAGCTGTAGCCCAAGAATGCAAAAAGAAACAAATCAGAATGTGACACCTTTCACCTGTGTGGATTAAAACTATTTGTAATAAATCAGAAGATATCAGACTTCAAGACCGAATCCAATCCAGAAAGTGTTGCCAATAATGTTGGGCTTCCTTTTCAAGATCGGCAAGAAACATGTTAGATGGGCAGTAGATGTGGCTGCAGTCAGCATTTCAGTGTCACCTTTACTTTCACTATTCACGTCCCTGGTTGGTGATTCTTCCCTTGCGCAGCATTCAGATCTGAAACCTTTCACTTTACAGAAGTAACCGGGATGATTATGCTCTGAATTTTGTTGGTGTTCCACTTTGAGCACAGTTTGTCTGCATGTGTATACATGTGTGTGTGTGTGCATGACATCATGTAACAGACTGCTTATATAAAATGGGATTTGTTTATTATGTTGCAGTTAACGGCAGGATACGAGCAGCCATCGGCAAGTCAAACCTACTGATCAGTCAAAAGTTCCAGCAGTTTAGAGAACTCTGTTCTCAGCACATGGTATGCTGCTCACTTAACATGCATGTTTACACAAGTACAAATTCACCACATGCACGAGCGCATGCACGCACACACACAAACATGCGCACATATTATATACACACACAAGACACCATCCATGAGTGAATTGGCTCTTTTAATGTTGAATTTTAACTCACTCTGTACTGAAAGTTCATTCCTCTGACTTTGCCCACAGATGGCCCATTTGTATGGATTAGTAAAAAAAAAATAATAATAAAAAAAAAAACAAAAAAAAAACACAACCGCCAAGAAACAACTTATGGAAGTTATGAAATGAAGTTTCCAGCCTGATCAGTAACATAATGAGTTAGTTGGGGACAAAATATTAACTCTTTCCATACGAACGGCGAAAGAGACGACGTTAACAGCGTTTCACCCCAATTACCATCATCAAAATATTGCAAGCGGAAGGCTCTTATACTGAAGATGTGAATGTTGACAAAGAATACCACAATTCTGACGACGGAAGCTAAAGGTTGGGTTATTGAGACACCCACTGGACATCCGAGGGGTCTGTGTAGAGGAGAAGAGAGGACTGGCCGTACTGAGTGAGTTAAACTTTCTCCCGTCTTATGCTATCTTCAAGTGAGATGATGAAAGTATCCATAATTTTTGTTCAAAATCTGCACACAATTGTGACTTTAAACAAAGCCAGGAAAGCACAAAGAGTTTGAAACAGTTTGAATTCAGAACTGTTACACAGCTCCAATAGGTGTCCTGTTGGAAATAATGTGAAATAACGTGTGTTTGTATTGCTTTGTGGCCAGCACCCAGGGCCAGAGGAGTGGATACCATGTGAAATAATGTGTATTTGTATTGCTTTGTGGCCAGAGGAGAGGATACCATGTGAAATAATGTGTGTTTGTATTGCTTTGTGGCCAGAGGAGAGGATACCATGTGAAATAATGTGTATTTGTATTGCTTTGTGGCCAGAGGAGAGGATACCATGTGAAATAATGTGTGTTTGTATTGCTTTGTAGCCAGAGGAGAGGTTACCATGTGAAATAATGTGTGTTTGTATTGCTTTGTGGCCAGAGGTTACCATGTGAAATAATGTGTGTTTGTATTGCTTTGTGGCCAGAGGAGAGGTTACCATGTGAAATAATGTGTGTTTGTATTGCTTTGTGGCCAGAGGAGAGGTTACCATGTGAAATAATGTGTGTTTGTATTGCTTTGTGGCCAGAGGAGAGGTTACCATGTGAAATAATGTGTGTTTGTATTGCTTTGTGGCCAGAGGAGAGGTTACCATGTGAAATAATGTGTGTTTGTATTGCTTTGTGGCCAGAGGAGAGGTTACCATGTGAAATAATGTGTGTTTGTATTGCTTTGTGGCCAGAGGAGAGGATACCATGTGAAATAATGTGTGTTTGTATTGCTTTGTGGCCAGAGGAGAGGATACCATGTGAAATAATGTGTGTTTGTATTGCTTTGTGGCCAGAGGAGAGGTTACCATGTGAAATAATGTGTGTTTGTATTGCTTTGTGGCCAGAGGTTACCATGTGAAATAATGTGTGTTTGTATTGCTTTGTGGCCAGAGGAGAGGATACCATGTGAAATAATGTGTGTTTGTATAGAGGAGAGGTTACCATGTGAAATAATGTGTGTTTGTATTGCTTTGTGGCCAGAGGAGAGGTTACCATGTGAAATAATGTGTGTTTGTATTGCTTTGTGGCCAGAGGTTACCATGTGAAATAATGTGTGTTTGTATTGCTTTGTGGCCAGAGGAGAGGTTACCATGTGAAATAATGTGTGTTTGTATTGCTTTGTGGCCAGAGGAGAGGATACCATGTGAAATAATGTGTGTTTGTATTGCTTTGTGGCCAGAGGAGAGGTTACCATGTGAAATAATGTGTGTTTGTATTGCTTTGTGGCCAGAGGAGAGGATACCATGTGAAATAATGTGTGTTTGTATTGCTTTGTGGCCAGAGGAGAGGATACCATGTGAAATAATGTGTGTTTGTATTGCTTTGTGGCCAGAGGTTACCATGTGAAATAATGTGTGTTTGTATTGCTTTGTGGCCAGAGGAGAGGATACCATGTGAAATAATGTGTGTTTGTATTGCTTTGTGGCCAGAGGAGAGGATACCATGTGAAATAATGTGTGTTTGTATTGCTTTGTGGCCAGAGGAGAGGTTACCATGTGAAATAATGTGTGTTTGTATTGCTTTGTGGCCAGAGGAGAGGGTTACCATGTGAAATAATGTGTGTTTGTATTGCTTTGTGGCCAGAGGAGAGGTTACCATGTGAAATAATGTGTGTTTGTATTGCTTTGTGGCCAGAGGAGAGGTTACCATGTGAAATAATGTGTGTTTGTATTGCTTTGTGGCCAGAGGAGAGGTTACCATGTGAAATAATGTGTGTTTGTATTGCTTTGTGGCCAGAGGAGAGGTTACCATGTGAAATAATGTGTGTTTGTATTGCTTTGTGGCCAGAGGAGAGGATACCATGTGAAATAATGTGTGTTTGTATTGCTTTGTGGCCAGAGGAGAGGATACCATGTGAAATAATGTGTGTTTGTATTGCTTTGTGGCCAGAGGAGAGGTTACCATGTGAAATAATGTGTGTTTGTATTGCTTTGTGGCCAGAGGAGAGGATACCATGTGAAATAATGTGTGTTTGTATAGAGGAGAGGTTACCATGTGAAATAATGTGTGTTTGTATTGCTTTGTGGCCAGAGGAGAGGTTACCATGTGAAATAATGTGTGTTTGTATTGCTTTGTGGCCAGAGGAGAGGATACCATGTGAAATAATGTGTGTTTGTATTGCTTTGTGGCCAGAGGAGAGGTTACCATGTGAAATAATGTGTGTTTGTATTGCTTTGTGGCCAGAGGAGAGGATACCATGTGAAATAATGTGTGTTTGTATTGCTTTGTGGCCAGAGGAGAGGATACCATGTGAAATAATGTGTGTTTGTATTGCTTTGTGGCCAGAGAGGTTACCATGTGAAATAATGTGTGTTTGTATTGCTTTGTGGCCAGAGGAGAGGTTACCATGTGAAATAATGTGTGTTTGTATTGCTTTGTGGCCAGAGGAGAGGTTACCATGTGAAATAATGTGTGTTTGTATTGCTTTGTGGCCAGAGGAGAGGTTACCATGTGAAATAATGTGTGTTTGTATTGCTTTGTGGCCAGAGGAGAGGTTACCATGTGAAATAATGTGTGTTTGTATTGCTTTGTGGCCAGAGGAGTGGATACCATGTGAAATAATGTGTGTTTGTATTGCTTTGTGGCCAGAGGAGAGGATACCATGTGAAATAATGTGTGTTTGTATTGCTTTGTGGCCAGAGGAGAGGTTACCATGTGAAATAATGTGTGTTTGTATTGCTTTGTGGCCAGAGGAGAGGATACCATGTGAAATAATGTGTGTTTGTATTGCTTTGTGGCCAGAGGAGAGGTTACCATGTGAAATAATGTGTGTTTGTATTGCTTTGTGGCCAGAGGAGAGGTTACCATGTGAAATAATGTGTGTTTGTATAGAGGAGAGGTTACCATGTGAAATAATGTGTGTTTGTATTGCTTTGTGGCCAGAGGTTACCATGTGAAATAATGTGTGTTTGTATTGCTTTGTGGCCAGAGGAGAGGTTACCATGTGAAATAATGTGTGTTTGTATTGCTTTGTGGCCAGAGGGTTACCATGTGAAATAATGTGTGTTTGTATTGCTTTGTGGCCAGAGGAGAGGTTACCATGTGAAATAATGTGTGTTTGTATTGCTTTGTGGCCAGAGGAGAGGATACCATGTGAAATAATGTGTGTTTGTATTGCTTTGTGGCCAGAGGAGAGGTTACCATGTGAAATAATGTGTGTTTGTATTGCTTTGTGGCCAGAGGAGAGGATACCATGTGAAATAATGTGTGTTTGTATTGCTTTGTGGCCAGAGGAGAGGATACCATGTGAAATAATGTGTGTTTGTATTGCTTTGTGGCCAGAGGAGAGGTTACCATGTGAAATAATGTGTGTTTGTATTGCTTTGTGGCCAGAGGAGAGGATACCATGTGAAATAATGTGTGTTTGTATTGCTTTGTGGCCAGAGGAGAGGATACCATGTGAAATAATGTGTGTTTGTATTGCTTTGTGGCCAGAGGAGAGGTTACCATGTGAAATAATGTGTGTTTGTATTGCTTTGTGGCCAGAGGAGAGGTTACCATGTGAAATAATGTGTGTTTGTATTGCTTTGTGGCCAGAGGAGAGGTTACCATGTGAAATAATGTGTGTTTGTATTGCTTTGTGGCCAGAGGAGAGGTTACCATGTGAAATAATGTGTGTTTGTATTGCTTTGTGGCCAGAGGAGAGGTTACCATGTGAAATAATGTGTGTTTGTATTGCTTTGTGGCCAGAGGAGAGGTTACCATGTGAAATAATGTGTGTTTGTATTGCTTTGTGGCCAGAGGAGAGGATACCATGTGAAATAATGTGTGTTTGTATTGCTTTGTGGCCAGAGGAGAGGATACCATGTGAAATAATGTGTGTTTGTATTGCTTTGTGGCCAGAGGAGAGGATACCATGTGAAATAATGTGTGTTTGTATAGAGGAGAGGTTACCATGTGAAATAATGTGTGTTTGTATTGCTTTGTGGCCAGAGGAGAGGTTACCATGTGAAATAATGTGTGTTTGTATTGCTTTGTGGCCAGAGGAGAGGATACCATGTGAAATAATGTGTGTTTGTATTGCTTTGTGGCCAGAGGAGAGGATACCATGTGAAATAATGTGTGTTTGTATTGCTTTGTGGCCAGAGGAGAGGATACCATGTGAAATAATGTGTGTTTGTATTGCTTTGTGGCCAGAGGAGAGGTTACCATGTGAAATAATGTGTGTTTGTATTGCTTTGTGGCCAGAGGAGAGGTTACCATGTGAAATAATGTGTGTTTGTATTGCTTTGTGGCCAGAGGAGAGGTTACCATGTGAAATAATGTGTGTTTGTATTGCTTTGTGGCCAGAGGAGAGGATACCATGTGAAATAATGTGTGTTTGTATTGCTTTGTGGCCAGAGGAGGTTACCATGTGAAATAATGTGTGTTTGTATTGCTTTGTGGCCAGAGGAGAGGATACCATGTGAAATAATGTGTGTTTGTATTGCTTTGTGGCCAGAGGAGAGGATACCATGTGAAATAATGTGTGTTTGTATTGCTTTGTGGCCAGAGGAGAGGATACCATGTGAAATAATGTGTGTTTGTATTGCTTTGTGGCCAGAGGAGAGGTTACCATGTGAAATAATGTGTGTTTGTATTGCTTTGTGGCCAGAGGAGAGGATACCATGTGAAATAATGTGTGTTTGTATTGCTTTGTGGCCAGAGGAGAGGTTACCATGTGAAATAATGTGTGTTTGTATTGCTTTGTGGCCAGAGGAGAGGTTACCATGTGAAATAATGTGTGTTTGTATTGCTTTGTGGCCAGAGGAGAGGTTACCATGTGAAATAATGTGTGTTTGTATTGCTTTGTGGCCAGAGGAGAGGTTACCATGTGAAATAATGTGTGTTTGTATTGCTTTGTGGCCAGAGGAGAGGTTACCATGTGAAATAATGTGTGTTTGTATTGCTTTGTGGCCAGAGAGGTTACCATGTGAAATAATGTGTGTTTGTATTGCTTTGTGGCCAGAGAGGTTACCATGTGAAATAATGTGTGTTTGTATTGCTTTGTGGCCAGAGGAGGTTACCATGTGAAATAATGTGTGTTTGTATTGCTTTGTGGCCAGAGGAGAGGTTACCATGTGAAATAATGTGTGTTTGTATTGCTTTGTGGCCAGAGGAGAGGTTACCATGTGAAATAATGTGTGTTTGTATTGCTTTGTGGCCAGAGGTTACCATGTGAAATAATGTGTGTTTGTATTGCTTTGTGGCCAGAGGAGAGGATACCATGTGAAATAATGTGTGTTTGTATTGCTTTGTGGCCAGAGGAGAGGTTACCATGTGAAATAATGTGTGTTTGTATTGCTTTGTGGCCAGAGGAGAGGTTACCATGTGAAATAATGTGTGTTTGTATTGCTTTGTGGCCAGAGGTTACCATGTGAAATAATGTGTGTTTGTATTGCTTTGTGGCCAGAGGTTACCATGTGAAATAATGTGTGTTTGTATTGCTTTGTGGCCAGAGGAGAGGTTACCATGTGAAATAATGTGTGTTTGTATTGCTTTGTGGCCAGAGGTTACCATGTGAAATAATGTGTGTTTGTATTGCTTTGTGGCCAGAGGTTACCATGTGAAATAATGTGTGTTTGTATAGAGGAGAGGTTACCATGTGAAATAATGTGTGTTTGTATAGAGGAGAGGTTACCATGTGAAATAATGTGTGTTTGTATTGCTTTGTGGCCAGCACCCAGAGCCAGAGGAGAGGATACCTCTGTATGAAGACCTGCAGGGGTTCTGGGACATGATCAAGATCCAGGTGGACAATGTTGACGACAACTTTGCTGAGATCGATCACATGAGTCAGAACGGCTGGAAGGAGATCCCCAAGCTGGTGGTGAGAGAGAGAGAGCAACATACACACAGGGGCAGCAACACTCATTTAGATGCTATTTCTGCAAGTTAAAGAGAAAACACAACAGTTAAAACATGTACAGGAGAACAGGAAAAAAACAACAACTCTGGATCATAAGTTCACAATGCTATAAAGGTGAACATTTTACATTGATCAAATTTCCAGTTTGAGGGTGTTCTTTCTCAAAGGTTGACAAGAAAGGGAAAAGCAACAGCAAGAGAGGCTTCTGTTTTGTCTGTTAATGTAGGGGAGATAATTTCTCAACGGATGGCAGTACTTGAGTTATGAATCAAAGCTAAATGTCCATTACTTATGCGAGTATGTGCACACACATACATAGGTGATGTTTGAAAAAGACAGTGACCATGACCGAAGTAAGCGACTGACCACAAGGTAGTTGACCAAGGTCTCACTGCCCACTGTTTCAGCCTTCTCGTCGCAGTTCTGCCAGTTCCAGCCCCAAGTCTGGAAGTCTCTCACAGACCAGCACCCCAAGTGCCACCCCAGGACACACCCCAGGTATAACTTTTGTTTTCTCTGTCAGGGCCAGAAGGAGGTGGGATGGATTATTGAGTGCACATGTTCAAAGCTAAAGAAACCAGTTCTCGTAGAGAGTGTTGTGGCAGTTCCCCAGGTGAAATCGCAAAGTCAAAGGAAAGAAACTAGAATGATGATAAGTTCCAATGCAGCTTGCGTCTGAAGGCTACTTATTTCATTTTCTTGTGTGTGTGTGTGTGTGTGTGGTCAAATTAGAAAGAAAGAAAGAAAGAAAAAAATCAGATTGCTTTTGAGACCTTCAAGAGAGCATTTTTTGCATTGGTGTTTGTTTCTCAAGAACCAGTGAACTGACCTGGGCTGTATCACATTAGCTATCTTAACAGTGCTAAGATTGCTTGCTGTGAGGTATTTTCCTCTGATTTTGGAAGAGTTTTCCTTTGGCAGTGGAAGAATGATATATATATATATATATATGTCATTCCTGATCATTAGGTGATGGATTAATTATGAACATTATTTGTACTTGAACCAGCGTATGATGGAAGAATGATGGATAAGTCTTTCTGGAAGATGGGAGAATGATGAACATTCAAACTTGTGGGTAGTGTGTGCTGTGGCAGACGACACTAAAAGTGTTGTGGGTGGTGTGTGTGTTGTGGGTGGTGTGTGTTGTGGCAGAGAACGACACTGAACGTGGTGTGGTGTGGTGTGTGTTGTGGCAGAGAACGACACTGAACGTGGTGTGGTGTGGTGTGTGTTGTGGCAGAGAACGACACTGAACGTGGTGTGGTGTGGTGTGTGTTGTGGCAGAGAACGACACTGAACGTGGTGTGGTGTGGTGTGTGTTGTGGCAGAGAACGACACTGAACGTGGTGTGGTGTGGTGTGTGTTGTGGCTCTGAAGGTGTTGTGGGTGGTGCGTGTTGTGGGTGGTGCGTGTTGTGGGTGGTGCGTGTTGTGGGTGGTGCGTGTTGTGGGTGGTGCGTGTTGTGGGTGGTGTGAGTTGTTGCAGAGGGCGACACTGAATGTGTTGTGGGTGGTGTTTGTTTTGGTACTGAACGTGTTGTAGGTGGTGTGTGTTTTGGTACTGAACGTGTTGTGGGTGGTGTGTGTTTTGGTACTGAACGTGTTCTGGTTGGTGTGTGTTTTGGTACTGAATGTGTTCTGGTTGGTGTGTGTTTTGGTACTGAACGTGTTGTGGGTGGTGTGTGTTTTGGTACTGAATGTGTTCTGGTTGGTGTGTGTTTTGGTACTGAATGTGTTCTGGTTGGTGTGTGTTTTGGTACTGAACGTGTTGTGGGTGGTGTGTGTTTTGGTACTGAATGTGTTCTGGTTGGTGTGTGTTTTGGTACTGAATGTGTTCCGGTTGGTGTGTGTTTTGGTACTGAACGTGTTGTGGGTGGTGTGTGTTTTGGTACTGAATGTATTCTGGTTGGTGTGTGTTTTGGTACTGAACGTGTTGTGGGTGGTACTGAACGTGTTGTGGTTGGTGTGTGTTTTGGTACTGAACGTGTTGTGGGTGGTGTGTGTTTTGGTACTGAACGTGTTGCGGTGGTACTAACGTGTTGCGGGTGGTACTAACGTGTTGCGGGTGGTACTAACGTGTTGCGGGTGGTACTAACGTGTTGTGGGTGGTACTAACGTGTTGTGGGTGGTACTAACGTGTTGCGGGTGGTACTAACGTGTTGTGGGTGGTACTAACGTGTTGTGGGTGGTTTGCAGGGTCCAGAAGGAGAGGCCTGAAGGCCAACAACAAGGACACGCCAGACTCCTCCCCAGAGCATGCCGAAAAGATGCGCTCGGCCGCCAAGGCGCGGGACGAGGCCCGTAAGAGGATGCTGGCGGAGAAGAGAGCGGCCATGAAGCAGCAGCAGCAACAGCAGCAGCAGCAAGCTACGCCTGATGTGGAGATTTTTCTGCCTGAGGGCAGCAAAAAGTGATGGCTTGAGCACCCAGCCTTGGCCCTGCCCCCCCTCCCACAGGGGAGGGGATTGGGGAGGGAGGGAGGGAGGGAGGGATGAGTGTGGTGTCCAATGTCCAGTTGTGTCTGGGGGGTGGAGGGACTGTGGCTGTGTGTCAGGGGGGCAGGTCGATAGCTGGAACGGCAGCTCTCCCATCGTCGTCATCGTCGGTGTGTGTTGTTTGTTGTGTGTCCCAGTGGTGGACCTTGAGCCTCCTGCCCACCCACCTCACCCCCTCTGCCCTCCCTCCGTCTGTCTCCTGCATCGGTCATGGCCTGGTGGGGGCCGCTACAATACTCAGCCAGTGTCCCTTGTGTCTGCACCCTACAGCACTCCACCTGCCCCACCCCACCCCACCCCACGCCCCTCCCTGCCACACCGGCAAACAGTACGCATGTGTAGAGAAGACTTGGTGTAGTGCCCTCGCTTCTTTTTGGCAACCAGGTGTCTCAGTGGTGGAATGTGGCTGTGTGTTGGTGGTGGGAGTGGATTGTTTTTTTGACTGGTTGTGGGGGGACAGTGCCTGCCTGCTCACCACCGCCCCACTTGCAATACAAAGCTCATCACACGTGTGTGTATATTGTGGACAGATCAGAAACTCTTCCTGTGGGAACTTGGGTGTAGGGGTTGGGAGGACGATGACCACACACACAAGAGGACACAGTGGTGGTGGTGGTGACTGTTGGCCTGTAACATTCATCGTGGGGGGAGCCAGGAGGCAGTGTGATGGAAGCTGTGTTTTGAACCCTGTGCCAGCAGTGTTTACTGGGCGCACAATGAAAAATGTCGTCTTTTTTTTCTTTTCTTTTTTGTTGTGTGGAGGACAAAAAGTTGTGTTACTGAACTGTGGAAAGTGAGTGCATGACGTTGAAGTATGTTGAGGCGATCCCTGTACATTGCAATATGTAGTGGAGTGCAAAGGGCGGAGTTACGGAGGAGGATTGGTCTTTGTGGACAGCCATGAACAGGACGACAGCACCTTGCCCCTCTAGGTAGCAGCTTGTGCAGAGAGAAGGTGACTGATGGGCAAGGGAACACCCATGTGTGCTTGGAGACTGACCCCCTGGTTGTTGTTTGTCACAGGAGAGAGGGCGGGGCCAGAAGGGGTATTTACCCCATGAATGTGCCCCCCCCCCCTCTTCCTCCTCTCCCCTTCCCTCCCAACCACCCCCTCCCCACTATTTCCTGTGCTCATGTACTGCATTTATGGTAGGTATCAGTGGCTTCGTCCTTGTGGCCTTGACCTTGTGGGGTCAGGGTCGGGTTCTGCCTACTACTAACTGTTACATGACTGTGGTGGGAGTAGCACATGGTGTGTGTTGTGGGGTGTGAGTGGGAGGAAAGGATGAGAGGGAAAGACTGCACAGCGTGTGTGTATATATGTGTGTGTGTGTGTGCACGCAGCTCGTCTTGTTCCTGTTGGTCCGTCAGAACCACCTTGCCTTTCTTAGGGGATCATCAGCCTTTCATTGAACAACTGCATGACGTCATTACTGTAGGCTTCGGCTTGTACTGTCTCTATCACCTGCAAAAAAAATTAGGAGTCTTTAAGAACAAGGAAAACTAATCTGCTTCTTAGATGACAAAAGTGATCAACATTTTAGTTTAAAACGGTACTGTAGGATGATGTCTGTGAAAATGGCTTGTTTAGTGGGAAAATGGCATTGGAAAACTGCTAAGATTGGAGTAACATTAACAGTTAACATTGAAACTGTTACCTCTGCTAAATAATATGGTTGCTGGAAGTTGAGAACCCCAAAGCCAGGTCGTTTAACTTTTAAACGTGGCAAGCCATCTGCAGACAACAAGCTGCCCTTGACAACAGAGGGGAGAAGGTCTCTGTCATGTGAAGGACCTTTTCATCACCCTGTGCCACTTCATCATCCTCCACCCCACCCCTCCTCCCCATGTTTCCCACCCCTCCCCTTGTTATCTGTTCAATCCTTGGCGTCATGTGGCACAAACAGCTGTCTGTCTGTCCTGTAGGGAGAGTGCTTCAGTGGTTTTCGGGACCAAGACTACCCTTTTTCGACATTGCTCCATGAAGCGTCTCTATGATGGGTCAGCAGGCAGGGGGGGTGGACATTGTTCAGAGTTGTACACAAAGTAAGATCTAGATTCTACTACTGGAACCCTTTCCATGTCAGAAGTTACTTTGTCTGTCGGCTCTCTTCTCGCTCAACCCTGTGTGTTTGTTTGAAGCTTGTGCTGAATTAAACTGATACATGGAGTGAAACGCTAAAATAATGACTGCAGTGAAAACAAAAGCAGAAGGGGGGGACATCACAATTGCTTGTACAGTCTTTCAGCCACGACTACTGAAAGACTGTGTGAATGGCACAAGATGGAACATGTCTGCACGATGTTGACTTTTCTATTTTTTGGATGTAATGTTACTATACTATAGCATTTTAAAACTGCTCACACACTACCCACATACACAAATATGCACAAGCATGATAACATTCATTTAGCTTAAAAAAAAAATTGTGCATACATGTACAAGAAATGTGTGTTTGTTGCAGGGAGTGGGTTAGACTGCCATATTTATCAGGATAGAGGTCTCCTGTATCAATTGATTAACACTTTAAGCTTAGCAGGATGGAAGGGGTTTGAACAATGGAATGTTCAGTTCAATTCTGGGTAAATCAGTCTGTTAAAGGTGTTTGTGTATTATTTATATGTGATTATTGTTACACTCTTGGTAAACATGAGCATGTGTGCATGTTTAAACAGATGTTGGCTGTGAAATGCAGTTTTTTTGGTTCGAGCATCAGATTCATATCTGCCATAATGATCCATGGACATTAAAGTGTGTGTGAGTTAGTGAAGTTTTGTAATTCTGCAAAATGTCAAAGCAAGCACAAGATACATGTGTTTGTGATGCTGTTTTCTATGTTTTCTCACTCCCTTCCCTCCTGGTTCCCCATGAAGAGCTTAGAAATACCCACCCTGGCAGTGTCCATTGTAATTACACTTACACCTTTTTTGCCTTCTGCTCTTCCTGTGTAAAGCCAACAACAAATGGAGCTCTGGTCTCCTACAAAGTATTATATTTATTGAAGGTGCTGCTTGTGAGCAGGGCCAGTCCCCAGAGGTCTTCCGGATGATGTGAAGATCACGGATGATGTGGTGAAGATCACAGATGATGTGGTGAAGATCACGGTTGGGTCACCTCAGCACTTCTGTGGCATATGTCTTTCCTTCATACAGGGGTTCAGTTACAGCTGCAAGGATGTGAAATAGCCAACGACAGGGCGGATGGTGCGTGCAGTGTGTGTGACCCTGTGGCTTGGAGGAAGACTTTGTTCTGACTGCTATTGCTGTCATGGCCAAAGGGAGATGGTCCTGGAGAGGATTGGAAGAGAACCACCACCACCAGCCCTCATCTTATGGCTGCTGCATTGTCAGGGTGGATGGCAGGCTGATGAAATGATGGTGCTGCCGTCACGGTCACAACAAGATGACAGTGGTACCAGCACAGTGTGTTGTTTGTGTGGCCAGGTGGTGGTGGACAGGGGACAGGCCTGTTTGGTCAGCACCTTTCCCCGGCACACCATTGGACTCTGCCTTCTGCTCTGGTGACAGCACAGCTCCAACGTGCTTCCTCTGTTAACACACTGCATGTCATTGTGGTCGTTTAGCTAACTCTGTTGCATTTAGTATATGTTTTTAAAAAATACTTTTATATTCATTTAGTTTTCCTGAAAATCAACTTGCTCCGTGCTGACTTTACAATAGATTTGAAGGCCAGAGGAATGCTGGCCTTTCCAAGGTGGAAGCATTGTTAAACAGCACCCTTCCCGTATTGAAGGAAACTAGACTTGGTATCTGCTGGAAACAAATGTATGGTTTTAATGAGACTAGGGACACACTTTGTCAATGAAAAGAAACTGTATGGATATATCTGGCATGATGGGAAAGAATTAATCTGACATTTTAGAAGAAATGAAAATCGGTGGTGGGGGCCTGGGGGGGACAGAAAAATTCTTAATTCAGAGGTTCTTGCCAGAACATGTACAAAGATGTTTTAATATGTGTTTGTGAGGTTACTGCCATGGCGGAAAACAAATGAAAGCATTTCTTTGTCCATGAAGTTTAGAAATAGAGACAGGTGGTTGTCAGTTCCGTGGTTAAAGACCTGACCAGACAGGAAAGAAGTTGGTTGTATGAGTGATGTGTCCGGAGCACTGTGGGAAGCAGAGGATAACAGTGTGGAGGTTGAGAGTGGCTTGCAGTACTTACTTGGTGTCTGGAGGATGGTCCCTCAAGTTGTACACGAGTGCTATCAGGGAGTACCCTGTCCCCCGCCACCCCCCAGTCAGATTGAATGATAGCTCTGTTTGGACAAGTCTTGCATTTATTTCTGTTTGTATCTGGTGGTGTGTTGGTTTTGTTTGCTTTTGTGTGTGCTGAAGTCCATGTCTTGTTTAATTTATTGGTTTGTTTTTACAGGTACTATGATCAGTCTTAGAAAGTGAGCAGCCGCAGCCCTGCCTTGCAGTGTTTTCTTGTTTACAGAACAAAAGTGCCAGGAAATGTTCCATCTATTGACAGTATGAAGAGGATGTTTGAAAAATGACTATTTGAGTGGGGGAGTGACATGGAACAAGTCATTGCACAGGTGTAATGTATCATGCTTTGTAGTGGTAAGTGGTTGGAAAAGAGCATCCTCATGAAACAGAAATAATGCTGTGGAGAGAAATGCTGTGCTGTACATGCGTGTAGAGAGAAATGATGACTGTCCACAGTGAACAACATCAACTCACAAGTTAGGATAGCAGTGCTGTGCTGTACATGCGTGTAGAGAGAAATGACTGTCCACAGTGAACAACATCAGCTCACAAGTTAGGATAACAGTGCATGTTCAGCTGCAGGTCCGTCTATGTCAGGCCTGTGTCACTATAGATCAGACACAGCTTCTGGCTCCTGCACTTCTTCAACCTGATGATTTCCTATATATATTTGACCACCATATGGCATGTGGCATCAAAAGGGGAAAGAAAAATGTCAGGTCCCCACTTTTGCACACACACTTATTCACCCCCCACCTCCATTGCTGTCCCCTCCATCGCATTGAAAAAAAAAAGTCAGGTGTATTTTATGTTTTGTATACTCATTCACTGTACAAATGAACATATATGGCTAACTTTATTATTAAAATTATTCACAGTATGAGTGAAGAAGAAGCTCATTGTGTTGATACCTGCCTGCCTCAAAGAACAAAATGGCTTTAACTCCTCCTGTGCTCTGTGTGTGGTTTCAACTGAACAATTCATCCTGTACAAGGGGAAAGACTGCTCTTCATGGTGCCTCTGTTGACTTGCATACTGGTCTGTGTGTTCTCTGTGCATGACCCATGTCATGATGATCCTTTTCTCTGCAGCACAGTAGGATGTAGATCTTGTATAAAGCGAAAGAACCGACTTGTTCCTTCCTAACTTGCTGCCGTGTGCTCCATAGTATTCCATGTTTGAAATGCTTCATGTCCATCAATTGTGTCTGAATGCACACACAGCGGTGAATAGTAATACCAAGATGTATGGATCTGTGTGTGTGTGTGTATGTGTGAGTGTGTTGCATATAGCGTACAGCACAGCTTGTGTCTACTATATTGACGATACCAGGTTGGGCAGAATTGATAAAGCTGTGTGGTTATTTTGTATTATTAACGCACAGCTATATAGCATGTATACATTTTTTACTGGGGCCAGATTGGGTGACAACAGTTACGTGGTGGTAGAAGTTTAAGCTCTGGTGCAGACTAAGTTGTTGTTTTCATAGTCTTTTTTTGTTTTGTTTTAAGATAAGCAGGAGACACAGTCTGTTCTGATTGTTGCCCATCCCAAAGTGATTTTACAAATGGACGCGGCATTACTTGGTTGCCTGAGGAAGTGAGCTGAAGCTAGTCAGATAGGAGGCAGGTAGATCCACCCCTGACCTCTGTCCACCGCACCTGTCTGTGGTGGGTGCTACAGTCAGATTCCTGTCCTTGGTTACCCACCCCACCTTCCCCCCCACGCCCCTCGTTCTCAGAGTGAAGTAGTGTGAGCCCCTTTATAGTATTGTGAGAACTCCATGGTGTGTGTGCAATACATCCCAGTTCACCTGCTGGGCAGTACACTTTTCACTGGATGGTTTCAGAAGCAATTTTCATATAAATGTGTTCTTAGGCAGTCAGGACTTTTATTTTATTTCATTTTTTTATCCACCCCACCCTCTTAAAGATTCTTAACCCCAAATTTTCACCCATTGTAAATTAAGATGATTTTTTATAATATATATATATGCACAGCTGATGTGTTGGTCTTAGTGCTCGTTGATCCAGCTTTCAGAGATTGAAATGTAACATGTATGCTACAGCACTCCTCCCCTGTACCCCTCTCCCTCCATTGCAAAGCCCTCCCCCTAGAAATAAGACAGTTTTAGATAAATTGTGCAAACGAGTTGTTGGCCTGATGTGTCAATCATGTCAGTGATGAAGCAGAGATTGAACAAAGATTGTTGATGCGTTGGATAATATGTAGCATGGTGTTAGCACTGATAGGAGGGGGAGTATTACAGATATATCTTATCTATATCGGTGCTCCACGACAAGATGGTGGTCCTCAAGACAAGGGTCAACTGACTGTTTTTACTAGCCATGGTAAATAAATAAAGATACTATGAATTTTAGTTTTTAAACCTATTTCTCACTATTTTAACGAAGTCTCTGAATCTCTTAACATTTTGTATCAAATTGTGGTACAGGAATAAAAATAAAATTGTGGTGAAAGTTCATGTACTGCTGTGGTTTGTGTATGTGAGTGTTACTCTGTGTGTGTGTGGAGGGGGCGGGAAAAATGGCAATCATACCCTCCGTCTAATCTATTACATTTTCTCTCCTTCTCAGTTGAAATGTGTTAGGTCAACACTTTCTCTTTCCTTCTCACAGACACAGATAGCCCCACCCCCCCACCCCCACCCTCTCTCTCTCTCTCCTTCAGCTCCTAAATCCTCATCTTTTCTCCTTTCCCCTCTTTCACTCTTGATCTCTCTGTCTTTGCTTTATTTATATTTTTGTATACATTTTTTTTTAAAGCTTTCTACTTTTTATTCTACCCTTCCTTTTTTTTCTTTCAGGGGCATGGGGGAGGTATAGGTTTTTTTGTTGTTGTTTTTTTCTTTAAAGAATTTTTTTTTATTTTTTAGCTGAATGGAAAAAAAAGCTCCTTCTTTATGTGACATTCAGAAAACAAAAACAAATTCACACATACACACACACAATTGACACTCTCAAGATTTATGTTTCAAATAGTTCAGTTTAGATTAGGAGCCCCATTGGCTCTTTCTTGTCATTTTACTGGTTGACCAGTTAATTGCTTTATTTTGTTAATATTCATTTTTATGCTAATTGAGGAAAGTGGAATGGGGAGAGTACTGGTAGTACTGACATAAGGCATGGGTGGGTTTGGAAAGGTGTGGATTGTCGTCTAAATTCACAGATGTGGGTAGACAGTGAGCAAAAAAACGAACAAACACATGCACATGCTTTCACTCACACACACACACATACACATGCAAACACAACATGTGCACGCTGTGAGTCCTGTTTCATGAGACAACCATGTATCCTGCTGTGGTTCACATCTGCAAATGTGGACTCATCGAAATATTAGATGAAGATCAACATGCTTTCAGTCTGGACTGTGGCATTGGATGATACTGTCGAAGAAAACAGTTCCATCCGAGAAAGGCAATGTGTTGTTTTTTTGGGGGTTTTTTTTACACGCTGGTCAACACCACACAGAACTGGCCACACAGTGACAGTAGAGAGTTGACTGATGGATCTTTGTTGCAGAAATAAGAATTTTAATACTACCCCATGTGGAAAGGCAGGCCCACTGACTTGGCTATGAATCCATGACTGTGAAGTTCTGAATCCACCACAAACACACATGTTTTGCACACACACACACACCCCCGCCAGCCCCCTCACCCCCTGGCTCTGTATCTAACTGAATAATTGAGCTTAAAGTTGGAATTGGGGGATTGGTGTGGGCATAGCAATATATATATATATATATATATATATTATTTATTTATATATGTATGGCATGGTATAACAAAATATAATGAACAGTAACGTCATTATAGCCCCCCTTTGCCAGTAATATAAGTGGCTTAATATATTCAGGAAAAAAGGATAGATATACACAGAATATGTACAGAATGCAGTGTTAGATCAGCATGTCATTATTCTAGTTCCTATTCAAAACACAGGATGATGACATTGATAAGGACTCCAGAATGGCCCTGACTCCTAGCGTAGCACATTAAATCCTTATTTAAAGTTAAATGAATTTAGTCAATTTCTAACTGCTTTTTCTTATTACTGTTAGACATTAAAGTTGCCTACTTGAGGAACATGGGTCGTGTTCTATAATACTTAGGTAACTCAGTACTGACTGCAGCGATTGCGAATTACAGGGCATCCCATGACAAAAGCGGCAGATAAACAAATGGCAAAGTGAAGGAAAGAAGACCAGTAACTGAACATTCTTCTGAACCAGAACATTAAAAGAGTAAACTCCCTTATGTTAAAAATAATAATAATCATCAAGAAAGAACGAAAGATGGACTTTGCTGGTTGCATTGTCAGTCCATCTCTTGTCCCCCTTTTTCTCCTTCCATTTTCTCCATTTCCTCTTTTTCTTTACTCCTCCTTCTTTTTACTCCAAAATTTTCTCTTTGTGGGCGCATGTCTGCTTAGAAAGGAGGCAATAATTATCCTGAAGGTTTGAAATTTGTGTGGTCATGAAATACGGGAATGCTCACTGAACTTGGTTTGTTGTTTGTTTTGTTTTGAATACATATGAGATAAAACTCATTCATCTTCTTCGTAAGTGAAGAGATGGTTAACTTTCTTCCCCTCCCTAATCCATCCATTTGTTGATGGAAAAGTTTAACTGGCAGCAAATTTTATAACATTATCAAACCGAGCCGTTGGTGGCACTCCGTGTTCTCTTTGATGAAAGAAGGTTCAAGGGAAATAACTATTGATAGTAATGCCTTGGTCATACCGTGTTACGTCCCTTCTCGAACGAAAGCGCTGAGTCCAGATTTTTTTTCTTTCCAATCTCTCTCTCTCTCTCTCTCTCTCTCTCTCTCTCTCTCTCTCTCTTGGAGCCAAAAAGGACACGAACAATCTCTCTCTCTTTTTCATTGAAACTAGTATCGATGATAATTTCAAAAGTAAGTATGGAAGCATACTTACAGTGAGAATATTTTATTTGCTGTAGTATTTTACGATGATAACATCAGGCGCTGTGATTTAGCCAGCAGACGAACTCCATGCACTTCGGAACGTACTGCACGAAGCACGACTTGACTCAGTTCTGCACTCTGGACTCATCTAGTAATACTGACATGTTTCACAGCAGATGGAATAGCAGTTGACTGCATGCGCGCGCGCGCGTGTGTGTGGTTTTGTTTTAGTGACAGTTTGGATATTCTACAGACAGAGATCTCCTGATCGAGGCGACTATGCGGGGTAAAATGTTACATGTCTGTCCTAGTTTGTATGTGTGCATGCCTGAAATCTGAATGACACAGGAAACGAATGATGAGCGCCCAGTGGCAGCCGGCGTCAGTCGGCTCTACCCAGGTAGGCAGCCTGTTGTGCGAATGACCCCGTGTTTGTAAAGCACTTAGAGCGTGGTCTTCGACTGAGGAAAGGCGCTATATGATTATCCATATCAATCAATCATTCAATATAAGGATATTGTCTGCAGTTTTAATCGCGTGCTCTGAGTAATTTTGATTAATGATATCCACAGTCTTGTTAAGAACCTTCAACATCCATTATGTGAGAAGCTATATGAATAAATTGTTATCATTATAGTCATCTCGTTACCAGACTCATTTGTCATATTACTACTACTACTACTTCTACGACTACTATGACCACCACTACTACTACTATCATTATTGTCATCTCAGTCACCAGACTCATCTGTCATATTACTATCACTACTACCACCACTACTACTTCTGCTACTGTCATCATCATCATCATTTGACACTTTTTCCAATAACGTTGAAGAAAGATATATTAATCCCTCAATCACCATGTCTGCACACACACACACACACACACACACACACACGCACACACATGCACGCACGCGCGCGCGCACATACACACACACACACACACACAGAAGAAAAGAGAGAAAACACACACAGAGACCCACACAGACACAGACAGACAGACAGACACACACTCACACACACACACACACA
Source organism: Babylonia areolata (assembly GCF_041734735.1). Classification (NCBI taxonomy): domain Eukaryota; kingdom Metazoa; phylum Mollusca; class Gastropoda; order Neogastropoda; family Buccinidae; genus Babylonia; species Babylonia areolata. Next base: position 32,151,774 of record NC_134890.1, on the reverse strand, counting down.
CACACCACAAACATAAACACACACGTGCGGAAGGAGATGAGTGAACATGGTTTGCACATTTTCGTCAGAAGCCGTGCCGCTGGCCTGAACAAACACACAAACAAAAACAAAACAACCATGCAGGCTAAGTCTGCATGCTGTCTGGCCATTTGCATTGTGCATGGCGAAGCCCAGGTTCAGAATGAGAGAGAACAAGGCAGAATAGCTGTTGTTCCCCTTGGGGCTTCCAGGATGTGAATCGTTTTTCCTTGCTTCCTGGAGCAGCAGCTGATCTCCAGGCTGATGTGATGCCAGTGTTGTTATCATTGTCGTCATCATCACTGACACGACCAAGAACGAAAAGAAAACTGAACGACAGAACACAGAGACACAGACACACAGTCGCCCGGCGGCGTGCGCCAGCCAACACATCCACGCATGCACGCACACACACACACACACGCGCGCATACGCACACACACACACACACACGCACACACATACACACACGCACACACACAGACACACACACACACGCACGCACACACATACACACACGCACATACACACACACACATACACACACACACACACTCACACAGACACACACACACACACACACACACACACACACACACACACAGGAGGACAGAGATCACCAGCAGCTGAACTTATCTGTGGCAAAAATCTGGAAAGTTGACGCAAGTGCGAAAAAGAAAACACGATCAACTGAGAAGCGCTGGCGCCCCTCTGGCGAAAACACCGGGACATAAAAAACAACAAAGGGAAACACTTCGAAAACCAGAGAACTGACACATACGTAGCCTGTCGAACCCGAGCATGGAAAGTGCCACTGCCACGGTGTTTCATCAAGTTTTCAGTTTTATTAATTATTAAAAAATTGTTGAAAAAAAAGAAACAGTTTTCAGTTTTAAGGTGCTTGGTGTCATAGCCCGCAGACTGGCTGATATACGCTCCACGACATCGGCTGCTTAAAAAGAGGAGAGAAAAAAAGAGATCAGATACCTACCCTAAGGACGGGTGTGTGTGTGTGTATATGTTGGGGGGTTGGTGGGGGGGTGATAGGTGGGGGGTTGTTGAAAGTTACTTTCAGTCAAAGGCAAGAGGCCAGTCAGGACCTGAAGCCAACAGCGTCAAGTTTCAAATGTCCGGGAGTCAAAAAATAATACACTCCACGTTCACAGCCTGGTGAGAGCGTGGTGCAACAGAAAGGCTTCTCCCGCTTGAAAGTGAAATAATTTGTTAGTGTTTGCTTGTGGTAGGTCAAGAACGTGGAAGCACGCGCGCACACACACACACACACACAGAGAGAGAGAGAGAGAGAGAGAGAGTCTAACATCACTTAACAGTGAAACGACGTTCAACTAAAGAAAGAAACACACACACACACACACACACACACACACAATGTATTTGAGAACTCTGGTCACCAAAGAAACAGACACCGACTTAAGCTTTGAAACTGCAGGCTACTTGCAAACGCTGAACTGCAAAACCGACCCCATCATTTCCAACCAAACCTGTCCAATCACCACCAGATCAGAACGGACGCTGTTCGACATCAAGTAAAAACGGAACAACAAAAGCAGCCTCACAATGACGTGAAATCAGTCCATGACGAAAAACACACCACCGAATGACGTCATCCACAAGAACTTTTGAACGCAAAACGTTTCTTGAGAACACGGATGACCGCGAAAACTTGTTCACAGTTCCACCGCGAAGTATGAGCAAGGTCTGAAGGTCATGCCTTTTCCAGACTTCAGAGTCACGTAACCACACTTCGAGCGAGGCGCTGAAATGCATGCAAAAGTGTAGTTCGTCTGCTGGAAAAACCGAACACTACTACCCACTGCGTTATCAACGACCTGAAACCGAATGGCTAGTTGTGCGATTCTTTTGTTTCTATATTCAAAGACACCGTGCTGAACACCTCCATTCTCCGCACCAAATTCATCATCAGTAAGATCACGTCCGTGAGTTTTTTCCCCGGCATTTTCCTGTTGTTCTCATACAAAGATCTGCCCCGGCCACTGAAAATATTTTCATGGAGTTGTTGCAGCAGTTCCAGGCTTTACTTTGCATTGAGTGGAGTGATGGCGTAGAGGTAACGCGTCCGCTTAGGAAGCGAGAGAATCTGAGCGCGCTGGTTCTCCCCCTCCACTAGACCTTGAGTGGTGGTCTGGACGCTAGTCATTCGTATGAGACGATAAACCGAGGTCCCGTGTGCAGCATGCACTTAGCGCACATAAAAGAACCCACGGCAACAAAAGGGTTGTTCCTGGCAAAATTCTGTAGAAAAATCCACATCGATAGGAAAAACAAATAAAACTGCATGCAGGAAAAAATACAAAAAAATGGGTGGCGCTGTAGTGTAGCGACGCGCTCTCCCTGGGGAGAGCAGCCCGAATTTCACACAGAGAAATCTGTTGTGATAAAAAGAAATACAAACTGCTGACCAGTACAACACTGTCCTCCTTCAGGTGGTACTGAACAAGCACACATCTGCCTCTCGTTGCAGGGTATCGTTCCAGAAGATTTCATGTCCGTGCTTCGAGCTTCTTGGCGACGAACTGCCTGCGGCAAAGAAAGAGAGAGAAAGTGAGGATGTGCAGAAGCAGAGTGGAAGGTATCTGATTTCAAAATACACAAGCAGACCTACCAAAAAGCAAGGGGGAAAAAAAGAAAAAAAAAGAAAGAAAGAAAAAAAAAAGCAATTCAAAAACCTTTTTATCAGCGATTCTAGATCAACAGTGCAGAAACATCACTGACGAAGAACTATTCAGGCAAATTAGCGTGCAAATGCAAACCCTAAAACCAAACTACTATACCAAAATTCCGTGGAACGGCGATGACGACAATGACACGTGAACGATTTTTATTTCAATTATGAATTTATTTTGTATTAAAAAAAAAAAGAAAAGGCCATTGGAATATTAGAAGTGTCAGCGCAAGCGACCAGGATCTGCAGCTTCTCTGCCGTGAAGCCCAGCCTTCGATGCTAGCGCTCCAGGAAACTAACAACAGACGGCAGAAGTTTTTTGTTGACAGCTTACTCTGTCTTCCAAAAACCAGGGCAAGTGAAAATCTGTTGCATACCCTTGGCATCTGCAGCATACCCTTGACATCTGTTGTATACCCTTGGCATCTGCTATGTACCCTTGGCTCTGACATCCGCGGCCTCTGCCGTCAGCGGGGGAGAGAAGTGTGAACCGTTACGCCACCAGCACCAGCACCACGCGTTCAATTGATTTTCGCTGAAAGGTGAGTGGAAGGTCCTGTTTCGTCTTCCTGGTTGCAACTGAAGAAATTGAGGACTGGTGGTCTTTTTTTTTCATTTCTAAAGCTTTTGTTTCTTTTCCTATGATTGCGAATACGAAAAATTTAGGGATGACATGATTTTCTTTCTTTCTAGCTTTCTTTCTCTTTCTTTCTTTCCTTTCCATATTTCATTCATTAGAATGGAATATGTCTTTATTACCTAGTGTACGGGGGTCACAAGGAATATTGGGGTGGGGGGGGGGATAGTACATAACAAGATAAGAAAATCATACACAAAAAACACAGATACAGTAGAAATTATTATACATACAAGTGCATATCAATATAAAAACTTGTGCATACTCACACATGCACATCATGTTATTATTTCTTTTTGCATCCGTCTTCGTTTTTCTTCTTCTTTCTTTCTTCATCTTCCTCTGTTTTCCTGTCTTTGTTCCTTTTCTTTCTTCCCGTCTTTCTTTTTCTTTATTTCTTCCTTCCATCTTTTCTTTCCTTCTTCCTATGTCCACCCCCCACCCCACCCCCACCCCCTCCTCCCACCTTTTTTTTTTCTTTTCTTTTTTCTTCTCGGAACGCACAAACAAAAAGCAGCTTTTGCTGATGTTGCAATCGCAACCAAGATTGCAGCTATGCCTGATCAGTATGAGAAAGCAGTTCGAAGTGTAAGATTTCCAAACCCGCTGCCCTTCATTACATGTCGGATCTATGGATGCAAGATTGTGTCATTGGAAAAGGTCTTATTTCCAAGTCTCAGGTTTTGAGAGGAAGAAAATACATTGAATCTTCTTTTGACTTAAACGGAAACAGCAATTAAGGACATGACCATTTCCTTGCAATTCGGTGTGTTTATTCTAGGAACAGTTCGCTTCAGAGCCACGTTTCTTGACAATTTCCATCAAGACGCTTCTCCTTACTTTTTAGATCTCCTAATGAGCTGTGTCCTCCGCATCTCTCTGATCTTTTCCATCTTTATGTTCTGTCTTGCCGTCTTCAGCTCTCCTCTGACTCGAAGCTCTTTCGTGTCTCAAACTACAGTCTGAAAGCTTTTTGGTCAAAGCACATTCCGTGTTACAGCGCCGGTCCTTGGGAACAGACACCATCTTGTATCCCTCACTCAAATTCAGCACCATCTTTTTTTTTAACTGCGATGAAACTGGTGTGGAGTGTTGCCCAAGTGCTAACGCGTACGCCTCGGAAGCGAGGGAATCTGAGCGCACTGGTTCCAATTCGATAGTCGCCAGTATTTTCTCCCCCTCCACTAGACCTTGAGAAGTGATCTGAACGCTAGTAATTCGGACTAGACGATAAACCGAGGTCCCGTGTGCAGCATGCACTTAGCGCACGTAAAAGAACCCACGGCAACAAAAGGTTTGTCCTAAGCAAAATTCTGTAGAAAAGTCCACTTCTGTAAGAAAACAAATAAAATTGCAGGCAAAAAACAAGAAAGAAAAAAAAAGGGTGGCTCTCTCAGTGTAGCGACGCGCTCTCCTTGGGGAGAGCAGCCCGAATTTCACACAGAGAAATCTGTTGTGACCAAAAAGAGTAATACAATGCAATAAAACACTTTTTTTTCTTACACTTACAGTTCAGTGTCACAACTTGTGACGACAGTTAGGGCGTGTGGCCCGTCTTCGGTTTTCTCCCCCCTCTACTTTCATTTTTCCTTCTCCTCCCATCCTTCAGTTCGGGTAAAAGTTCCGAATTGCGCACGAACCACGTGCATTTTTACTCAGCTCACCTGAGCGAGTATGAAATATTGTTGGCCAGCAACAATATTCGAGGCTTTTGCAGCCCGACTGCCGTAGTGTACGAGTCATCTTCGTTTTTGGGGTAGCAACCCCGACGTCTTGGCACCATACGAAGTGAGGACCGGCTGTTCTCCATGGGAGCCACTTCTGAGTTTCTTCGTCTGTCTTCGTCGTCGTCGTGTCTTTGTTGTGGTCGTTAGTGTACGCCACCTGTGGCAGGAAAGAAGCCACTCGCCAATTTAACTTGAATGTATTTCTATCAGGAATGTAGGTGTGTAAAGAGGTAGAGGTTAGACAAGAAAGAAAGCTGTACGTTAGGTTTTGACACAATAATCTATTTCGTTAATTACTTGTGCTACCACTGCGTGAATATGTACTTTTTCTGGTGTCGGTTAATATTTTTGCCAATTTTATTGTTATTGAGTTTTAAAATGATACAATTTTACCTTAGTTCACTGTTGTGTAAAACTGAGTGTTGGCTCTGTATGTTAGGTGTAGAGTTCGCGAGTGCCGTATATTAGTTCTGTAATTCGTCTTGTAAATGGAATCATATTCCAGCTTTGTATTTTGAATGTGCTGTACTTTTTTGTTTGTTTGTTGTTGTTGTTGTTGTTGTTAATCATCGTTAACATTAGTATTGCTCAGCACGAGGGGAACATTCCGTAATGTTCCAGCTCTCTGTGTCTTGGGTCCCGGGCGTTCAGTCTGGTGACCCAGATCTTCGTCTCGCCCAGTGTCCTGTGCCCTGGGTCCCAGCCTTTCGACTGGTGTCCTTGGTCTTCGCCCCCTCCTGTCCTGTGACTGGTGTCCTTGGTCTTCGTCCCCTCCTGTCCCGTGACTGGTGTCCTTGGTCTTCGCCCCCTCCTGTCCCGTGACTGGTGTCCTTGGTCTTCGTCACCTCCTGTCCCGTGACTGGTGACTTGGGTCTTCACCTCCTGTCTCGTGACTGGTGTCCTTGGTCTTCGTCCCCTCCTGTCCTGTGACTGGTGTCCTTGGTCTTCGTCCCCTCCTGTCCTGTGACTGGTGTCCTTGGTCTTCGTCCCCTCCTGTCCCGTGACTGGTGTCCTTGGTCTTCGTCCCCTCCTGTTCCGTGACTGGTGTCTGTTACGAAGAGTAACTTGAATAATGGGAAGATAAGCTATTAACACACTACTCAACAAAGCTGACAGGCAGATGTAGCAATGTAATAACAAATCTTCCAGGTTCGTTGATTTTTAAGTGTCAGACGCTTCATCCACAGTAACCATAAGTACACCAGTTCTTAAAGTTCAAACGAAGACAAAGTTTTAATTCTCAAATGAAAAAAAACAACAATATACAAACTAGCTTCCAACTCACAGGTTTGTTCCAAGGTTCTCTTTTCTATTGGACATCAATTTTCCATCGATGAAAATCTCATACGAACACTCAATATTACTGTCCCTTTTCTTCTAATCTAACACTGGGTACTAAACTTCAACACACACTCGTGTTCTAACCTAGAACTTTCCAATTAACAAACTCTTGACTGCACCCCGGCCCCGGAATCGAACTTCCTTCAACTTTTCTGCCCTGTCCATACCCACGCGCCCATAAGCCTTTCCTTCTGGCAGGTAGAATTATCAGTCGCTCGGTTGATGACTTGAAATATTCTGGACTTCGCTGCGAGCGGTGAAGAAACCGTTTTTCCCTGCTGTCTGGGCTGATGCGTCGTTCGCTCATTGAAATCGCTGATCGACTCAACGCCGTTTTATGATGCGGTTCCTATAGCAATGACCTTTCAATGACGTGTTTTCCTATCAGCCCTACGTCATCGTACCAAGACTTTGCTAACCACGCACGTCATGATAATTCTTTCCTTGCATTCATTTTCTTAATTGTAACAGTGTCCTTGGTCTTCGTCCCCTCCTGTCCTGTGACTGGTGTCCTTGGTCTTCGTCCCCTCCTGTCCCGTGACTGGTGTCCTTGGTCTTCGTCCCCTCCTGTCCCGTGACTGGTGTCCTTGGTCTTCGTCACCTCTTGTCCCGTGACTGGTGTCCTTGGTCTTCGCCCCCTCCTGCATCGTGACTGGTGTCTGGGTTCAATTCCGGGCCTTTTGACTTGCAGCCTGGTCCTTTGCCTGGCGTTGCATCCCGAGTCCTGGCACCTGGACGTTTAGATTGAGGGTTCGTGACTTTGGTCGGACTTCTGCGCCACGTTTCCGCCGACGTTCGTCTGGGGCCGAGCGTCAATGTTTTTATTTATTTATTTATTTGAAAGGAAAGCTTCCTGAAGCCTGCTAAGACAGGTCTACACTAAAGCACGAATATTTGTGTGCCGAATATTTGGGTTTTGGATGGTTTGTCTTTTAGGACAAGCGAGGTGGTTTTGCAAGTGACTTCTGTTCGTTTTTGTTTTTGTAGTAATGGTACATGTGGTTTTGCTGTTGTTGTTTTTTGCAAGTATTAGCCGAGTGTGTATGGTTGCGTGAGCGGGATAGACAGAGCGGAAGAGAATAAATTTTGTGTGGAAGAAAAACATATGTATTCTGTGTTTGTGTTGTCGGGTGAACTGGGGTGGGTGTTAGGTTTTAAAACGGCTCTCGACCTCTTCCGTAAGGGGGTCGCGACATTCAGTTTTCACTGACCAGAAATTGTTTCTGGCTGAGAGAGACACGGGGACAGACAAACGAACAAGAAAGAACAGATGAAATCTTTCGAATATTGACCAAAAAGAAATGTCAGGTCAGAAAATATCAGTTAATTCTGTTTGATACAATCCGGTCACGTAATATGCCAAACCACGATGTGAAGAAGAATCCTGAGTGATGCTGTGCCCGCCACTTTATTATTCTTTAACACACACACATGCACGCACGCACGCACGCACGCACACACACTATATGAACAAACATACACATTCATATTCGCAGACATATTTGAAGAAATACAGCGATATCAATAACAGTACATTGGAGAGTTTTATGAGAATGATGGACGTTCCTGAAATATTAGCTAGGATGGCATGTTGAGCAGCTGAAGGGACCTAGCTTTCTAGATAGAAAGGACCCCCCTACCCCAACTGAAGGAATGCCCTATTGCTGCCTTATCCCAATCTACTTATTTTCAGGGGTCGGGCAGGGAAATTTGTATTTGTATGTCGGTTTTTTTTTTTTTTTTATTATTTTTTTAAATAAGTCACAACAGATTTCTCTGTGTGAAATTCGGGCTGCTCTCCACATGGAGATCCCGTCGCTACACTGAGATCGCCGCCCATTTAAAAAAAAATTTTTTTTCCTGCGGGCAGTTTTTTGTTTTTCCTATCAAAGTGGATTTGTTGCCGTGGGTTCTTTTATGTGCGCTAAGTGCATGCTGCACACGGGACCTCGGTTTATCGTCTCATCCAAATGAGTAGCGTCCAGACCACCACTCAAGGTCTAGTGGAGGGGGAGAAAATATCAGCGGCTGAGCCGTGATTCGAACCAGCGAGCTCAGATTCTCTGGCTTCCTAGGCGTACGCGTTACCTCTAGGCCATCACTCCACTAATGGTGGACGATGAAAGGTAGCATACCCCCCCCCCCCCCCACACACACACACAACCTCCCGCCACCCCTCCGGATCCCCCCTAAAGTGTATATATATATGTGTGTGTGTGTGTGTGTGTGTGTAGAGAGAGGGAGAGATATATTGATAGATTTGCGTCCAAAGAGCCGTTCCAGTCTCTGTGCTCTTAAAAAACAGAGTAGCTTGCATGCAAGCACACAAACCGTGTATCAAATCAGTGAACAAGTGGAAAGGTTCTCTTTCTTTTGATAATAAAAAAAACAACAACGATAAAACTAAATAACAAAACAGAAAAAAGTAAGGACAGTGCTGTTGCGCACCATGGAATGGCGTGCGACAGAAGGGCATAGGGATCAGTGTAATTTCCACCTGTTACAGGATCTTTGTGTGTTTGAATAAGATTGCTGGATGAATATTGAAAATTAGAGGAGGGTTGAATCACCAGCATGGAGCATCATTGTTCTTTCGGGAATGGATAGCTTTCTAAGTGTGGGTATCATTTTCCTGGTGCATGGGAGTCTCTGGAATCAGGGGGTCTCGTTTACACAGGCGACATTTTGAGACGTTTAGTGAGCACTGTTTCACCTTGATTTTCAAAATAATTTGCAGTGGATATGGCGGACTGGGGGTTGGTTATGTCTGTCCTTTCTCAGTTCTGTCTTTAAAGATATCACAGTGGACATGGTCAGGTGACTGGAGTCCACAACAGCTTTCAAAGGAGCACTGTCGTCACTTTGGGAAAGTTCTGCTGGGGACATTGTTGTTGCCGCGTGTCGGTGATACTTGGTAGTGATGGACATGCAAGAGAGAGAGGGGGCGGAGGTGGGGGAGGGGAGGGAGGAGACAGAAAGAGACGAACGTGAGTTTGCAAATAACTTTTTTTAAGGGGTAGGTTGAAACGGGAACGTAAGGACACACTTGAGATGGGAAGGCAGCTCTCCCACTCTTGCTGACTGACGACGTAGTGCCACCACACTCTGGCACCTCGCAAAGAAGACCACCAAAGAAGATCCACGGCGATCTTGCGGCTTAGTGGACAGCCACATGAAGACCACACAGCAGTGACCACACAAGATCACCTCGTTTAGCTTGTAGCTTCAAGTGCAGCCACACGAAGGCTGCACAGCAGTAACCACACACAAGATCACCACGAGCAGTAAACGTTGACAACGACGACGACACGTGGGCGTAACAGCAGTGCAGGGCAGGTACAGCGTCCACGTAATGTCGGGGTGCTGGCCTCTTGATGCTGTCCAGGTTGCTCTAACAGCCAGCCCTCTGAGGCGTATCCACATGAGTCCCCGCACTCAACCTGATGAAAAGCCGAGGTGGAAAATGACGCCCTGGTTAGATTTTCATTACAACTTTACTCTCTCTCTCTCTCTCTCTCTCTCTCTCTATATATATATATATATATATATATATATATATGGAGCTACTGAAAAGACGTCATAGACTGTTGAAATTGCGTCATTACAGTGCGTTCAGTTATGTTCTTTTGAAACAGTTTAAGTCGTTTCAGTAGACATAATATAATTATTGTCATGCTAACGACGATTTTGAATCAGCTCAGTGCAGTTCAGCTCAGTTCAATCAGTAACCACATGTCAATGTGACCAGTGTTGGTTTTAAGGCAGTCTGTCTGTATGTTAGAAGCAAACTGCACATTCTCGTGATAATTGAAAAGTGACAGAGAAGAAATCGTCACGAAAAGGCAATCTCAAGAGAAAGATTCCGCGCAACCTGGAATCTGATTTCACGGGATGGTTAACTATTAATTTTTAAAAGTGGTCTTGTTTTATAGTCTTTGAATTTCAATTGAGGAGATTGAAAACAATGGCATCAACCTGAAATGATTCTGCAAGCTAGTTCTGCCCGCCTTCCTTCATTTTCGTCCAGTTTTCGAAGAGTTAAGTTCGTTGTGGTTTATTTCAGTAGCCATTCGTTGTCTGATCAATTGACATTTATTGACAGGTAGACTGCGCTGGTTTTGAAACAGGTCCATCCATTTCAGAAGCTGCTTGTTTTCCCCCACCTGCCCCACTTGTTAACGGCAGGTGAGTTGTATGGATCACCCGTGAGATGCCGGGGGTCTTTCAGAATTCTGCGCAAGAATTTCCTCTTTTATTTGTTTCTGTCTTTTTCTTCCTGCACCATTGTCTGTTGTGTTGCTGTTTTTCTGCCTTCCAGATCCACTCCTTTTTCTTTTTTCGAGCAAGACTTCACTTTTTTTTTCTCTCTCTCTCTCTCTCTTTTTTTCTCTCTCTCTCTCTCTCTCTTTTCCGCAACCAGTGATGTACTATATGTGCTGTTTGGCGATTAGGTAATGATATTGTTAACACTGGGATGGACACTTGCTGAAAACATAATCCGATACGGGATTGAGTGGCATCCTGGGCTCGTGACTCATCGTCCCCACCCGGCGTCATGTTGCCTTGGTTACCAAAGTCTTGTTTACGCATGTCATTAATCTTAGTTCGTTTCCGGCAAAGTACTTCCTGCTGAATTCCGATCACACCTCGACAGATAAACACACAGGTTTCGGTAACTATATCACTGTCTGTCCAGTCTGCAGTGTTATTGGATATAGCACAGCAAATTACGTCCTGCAGAGTTCCGATCACACTTTTATCTACACACAGGTTACGGTAACTTTATCACTGTCTGTCCATTCTGCAGTGCAACTGGACATGTGACCCTTGTCATGTTTTTGTGTGGCTTTGGAGCATACTTGGTCAGTCTGATTAACTTAGAACCACAGTTGACAGGTTTGGTCAGTTGATGATGCTGGTTTTGCACTTAACCATTTTCCTTTCGTTTGGTCAGGTTTGGGGAGATTAATTTTTTGTTCATTTTAGTTGTATTTCAGTAGCCGTTGTTTCTCCCAGTTAACAGCGATTTATTAGCATGGTCATTTTGAGACAGTTCCATTCATTTCAGTTCGTCCCAGCCATTCATTTTCACGTTAAGTAATACTGGTATTTCTAATGGCTGAACGCAGTAACCCGTTATTTACAGATGAACTGATGCTGGCTTTGAAACTTCAGTTAGACGCCCCCCCCGCCCCCTCCCCCCACCTTTTTTTATTTTATTTATTTTTTAAAATTTTTTAAATCGTGCTAATTTTGGTTTAGAAACAGTCCAATCAATTGCCATTTATCATCAGATCCATTAGTGTCGGCGAGGTCCAGTGTCCAGTGTATAGCATGCAGTTTGGGCCTGTACAAGAAGCCACTGCAACAAAAGGGCTGTCCCTTTTAAAATTTTACAGAAAAAATACTTTGATTGGAAAACAAGTACACTTACATGTAGAATAAAAAGAAAGAAAACGAAGAAGAGAGAAGATAAAAAAAAGAGGGGATGGGGGGGGGGGGGGGGGTGCATTGTAGCGACGCGCTCTTCCTGGGAAGAGTAGCTAGAACAATATGTTGTGATAAAATCTAATACAATTCATTACATTGCGACACAACACAACACAACAAACACAATATAAAACGCTGTGAAGGTAACACTTCTGCAGATCACGAACGAAAATCAGTTGTTGTGGAAGCTCAGATTTCCAGCTCACGCGAGAGACGACATTGTTCACAAAATGACAGTCGCCCACGGACAACTGAACGCCCACAGCTCGTGCTCGCTTTCGCGTCTCGCCTGCCCCCACAACACTGTGGCTTCACTCGGAAAACACCCAGTGTCCACACTCACTCTCGTCTCCTGGCTGGCAACACGTGCAGTGCAGACCGTCAGGGATGGTGTGTACACCCTGTCTTGCTGTAGAGTAGCTCAAAGAGATTACAAAACAAAAACTCGTTGTTTATACCAGCTACCATCTTGGTGATTTCTTATACAAATCCATTTGCCAAGTTTTAGCTGACAGGTAGCGTGAGCATCTGCAGTTCGAAACAAAAGGAAAGGTGAAGGAAGGAAGGAAGGAAGGAAGGGCAGACAGCATGAGGCAGAAGAGAGCAGCGAATTGACAGCGCCAGATTATAAAGCTGTGTGGACCTCTGAAGGTTGGTTCAGGAGGGAGCGACCTGTACCGTTTGTTGTCCATCCATTTCGGTGAGTTTGATTTCTCTGTCTGTCTGTCTCTCTGTCTGCCTCTCTTTCAGTCTTTGTCTCTCTGTCTCTCCCTCTCTCTGTACCCCTTTCTTTCTCCGTCTCTGTCTCTTTCTTTCTCTATCTATATCTTTCTGTTTCTGTATCTCGGTCTGTGTCTCTTTCTTTCTCTATCTTATCTTTCTGTTTCTCCGTCTGTGTCTCTATTTGTCTCTATATCTTTCTGTTTCTGTATCTCCGTCTGTGTCTCTATTTGTCTCTGTGTCTGCCTGCCAGTCTCTATTTCACTTATCTTTTTCAGGTCAGCACTTAGAAAAAAGATTGACATAATATGTACTGAGTACACAGGATTGTAATTACTCGTTCTTTTGACGCATGTACAATATCTACGGCATGGTAATTATTCGTTTATTTAATCCAAGTGTTATTGACCAACCGTATCTTTCTCGTAAACCCTTGTTTGAAAAAAAAAAGTATGGCTTTCATGTACAAATAATACAAACTATACTTCTGCGTATTTAATCATTTCATCTCCATGCCTAATTGTTTGTTCATTATACTTCTGCGTGTTTTGTTTTCTTGGATGCGTACGTGTTTGGATAGGACTTGTAGATAAACGCACAGACTGGTAGACAGGCAGATGGAAATATAGATAGACCGGTGGACGAAGAAATAGATACACAGATAGGATGGCAGAAAGACAGGCAGGCAGAATGAATGCTAGAGACAGAGAAAGAAAGAAGAAAAAGGGGATGAAGGGGGGAAGTTGCGGAGAAGCGGTGACGGGAAGGGTGAGAGGGAAGGTAGATAGGTTGATCAAGTCAGTGGAGACAGAAGAGAAACAGACAGGGAAACAGACATGTATAGATAATAATTATGTCGATCCCATGAGGATCAGACATACAGCAGAAGATGGACGCAGGCTGCTATTGACTGATTCACACCCGCGGAACATGCCAGGGGAAAAAAGCAGCATTTTGTTCCGGTCATAATGCCGCGGTGATAGCATAAGGGCAAGATACGCGCGCGCATGTATGTGCGTGCGTGCGTGCGTGTGTGGGCTTGAGACACAGAGGGAGAGACAGCGGGAGAGAAAGAGAGATAGACAGACACATGACGGAAAGGGGGAGGGGGAAAGAAAGGTAAATCGCCATAACACACTTCTTTTGTCTAGAGATCAGATGGTGTCTGGCTCACACCCTGGAGAAGAGATACTGAAATTTGCAGCTGTCCAGAAATGGAACCTAACAGGGCTAGAGAATACACTGAGACATCGCCGGCAGTACACACTGACATGCAAACCGACAATACAGCTTCCAGCAGAACTGGTCACAACAAAGCTGCAAACCATTGGTCCTGCGACATTGATGGATGCGGTTCATACAGGACACAGGGTCTGTGCTTCCAGGGTTTGCTTACAATTATTCGTACGTGTCTTCGAGTTTCAGCCCATGGACAAATTCAAAACTCTCCACAGACAATTTGTTGTGCCCGGGTGACGTCATGCACCGAACCGATCAATACGAATTCAGGATCATCTGCACAGATGTACGACTGTATTGTCTGTGTGAAAATAGCTTTAGTCTTGAAGGAACGATTGTATTGTTGTGTTTTTGTTTTGTTTGTTTGTTTTTTAACCGTTTTACACGATTTCGTTTTACCGGTGTTTTGAAGTCTGATTTCAACAACATGAAGTAACAATCCGGGAAACGAAGACTTGAGACACCCAAGAACACTTGTGAGGTCTGTAGAAATGACTGGTGCGATCTGTAGCGATGGTGAAAGAATAATCGTTTACAGACACACAAGTACGCATGCACACACATAAACGTGCGCGAGCGTGCGCACAGACACACAAACACACGCGTGTAAACACAGTCACAGACACACAAGCGCGCGCGCACGCAAACACACACACACACACACACACACACACACACACACACACATTCCTACAAATGAAGGAGACGAGAGGATTCTCGCTGTTTCAGTTTAAACGTTCTGTCATTTTTACATTGCGAAGTAATTATTGGAGAAGTTCTATCTTGACAATTAATTCGTCAATTTTTGTGTGTGTGTGTCACTGGCCTCTCCTCACTCTCTCTTCCCTGGCTGTCACTCCTTTTATCCCCCGCTCCTCGCCCTCTTTCCCCATCTTTTCTTCCACCCCCCACCCCCCCACTCTGTCCGCAACCTCAGTCACCTTCTCTCAGTCTTTCCTTTCCCCGACCTAAATCCCCACTCCAATTCTCGCGTATCCATCCATCTCTCTTCACTGTGCCCCTCTCACCCCAGCCTCGCTCTCCTTAAGCAATTTGTTCAGTCACGAGTCTGTATCCGTCTTTCTGTCTATTTATCTGTCTTTTGGTCTCATTGTCTATCTATCTTACCCCCGTGGGGATGCCGGGGGTCTTTCAGTATAAATAGCATCCCCGCCTTCTGGAAATTCTGTGCTAGAAATTTCCTCTTTTCTGTCACTCTCTTTGTTTCTGCCTTTTTTTCTATCTTCACTGTTGTCTCCTTTTTTTAGCCTTCCCAGTCCACTCCCCTTTCTTTTTTCAAGCAAGCCTTGACTTTTTTTTCTCTTTTCCGCAGTCTATGATGTACTGTCTGTGTCTGTGTTTTGCTATGGCGATTAGGTAGTGAGATGTAAACACTGGGATGGGCACTAGCTGCCCATTCTGCAGTGTAATTTGCCTATATGGCCTTTTTTAAATGTATTTTTTGTTTGGCTTTGAAGTATTGTTTTTTTTCCCCTTTTTTACGATTTTTTGTAATCTGGGGACGGTAAGTTAAGCGGAATGGCTGGCGTCCTCAGCATGGCTTTGTCTTATTTGCCACAAGGAGCTAAATGGTTGGGATACTGTGTCATGAACTGTTTTGTGGGTTTGTCTTAGTGTTTTTTGTATTTTTTTAAATTTTTTTATAAAGATATGACAGTGTTGTGTTGACGCTGTTGAGCATTCGTATGGTTTGACAGTCCTGATATGGCCCTGTGCGGTCGGCTGGACTATAAACAACAAGAATAAGTCTATCTTTTCTTCCCTTGCCCCCTCTTACCCTTTTTTCTTCCACATTTTTTCACATTTTCTCCCTCTCTGTCTTTCGAAAAATCCTTCTATTTTTCCATCCCCCCTCCATCTACCCTCCCCCCCAACCCCCCACTTGATTAATATATATATATATTTTTTTTTTTTCCATACCTAAGACGTTAATTTCCTTTTCTCACATTTTACTGCTTGTAATTTCAAGGGGATTCCCTCTACAGTAAATAGGATTGTTTTCGGTTTATGTTTTATGGATGATATAAGCCTATTTCACATAAACGTGATTGAATCCTTTCTTTCTCTCTCTTTTTTTCTTCTCCTTTTCTATTGAGCACTGACAAAAATGACCTCTCCCCGAGATTGTCATGAGGACTGACAGTCAGCTAAAAGGATATTACAGTTATATTTATCTGTTTTGATCAACACAGATTCGATTTCATGAAACATATCAACACTGCAATGAGAAGAACCGCAAGAGGCAAACAGTTACTCACACTGTCTTGTTTTTGCATTTCTTCACAGAAAGCCACACTGGATTAGTGTTATAATTTGGAAAGACTCGTATACAATCAGCACTGCAACAACTGCAGTCTTTCCATTATCAATTGTTGATATAATATTTAATTTTTTGCTTCTGAGGGGGGTCAGGTCATCGTTTGCATACACTTTTTTGTAGTCAGACGCCGTCTTCAGTTCTTTTCGCCATGACATGATGAGTGCGTATAGAATTATTTAGGTCCAGTTCAGGTAGAATTTCACAGTAATGGGACAACGTTGGGAAGAGTTGATGTTGGTGTTTCAATTTACTGTCTCTCACTGGTGTTGGTGTTTCAGTTACTCTCACTGGTGTTGGTGTTTCAATTACTGTCTCTCACTGGTGTTGGTGTTTCAATTACTGTCTCTCACTGGTGTTGGTGTTTCAGTTACTGTCTCTCACTGGTGTTGGTGTTTCAGTTACTGTCTCTCACTGGTGTTAGTGTTTCAATTACTGTCTCTCACTGGTGTTAGTGTTTCAGTTACTGTCTCTCACTGGTGTTGGTGTTTCAATTACTGTCTCTCACTGGTGTTGGTGTTTCAATTACTGTCTCTCACTGGTGTTGGTGTTTCAGTTTACTCTCACTGGTGTTGGTGTTTCAGTTACTGTCTCTCACTGGTGTTGGTGTTTCAAGTTACTGTCTCTCACTGGTGTTGGTGTTTCAGTTACTGTCTCTCACTGGTGTTAGTGTTTCAATTTACTGTCTCTCACTGGTGTTAGTGTTTCAATTTACTGTCTGTCACTGGTGTTGGTGTTTCAATTACTGTCTCTCACTGGTGTTGGTGTTTCAGTTACTGTCTCTCACTGGTGTTAGTGTTTCAGTTACTGTCTGTCACTGGTGTTGGTGTTTCAATTACTGTCTCTCACTGGTGTTGGTGTTTCAATTACTGTCTCTCACTGGCGTTGGTGTTTCAGTTACTGTCTCTCACTGGTGTTAGTGTTTCAATTACTGTCTGTCACTGGTGTTAGTGTTTCAGTTACTGTCTCTCACTGGTGTTGGTGTTTCAGTTACTGTCTCTCACTGGTGTTAGTGTTTCAATTACTGTCTGTCACTGGTGTTAGTGTTTCAGTTACTGTCTCTCACTGGCGTTGGTGTTTCAGTTACTGTCTCTCACTGGTGTTAGTGTTTCAATTACTGTCTGTCACTGGTGTTAGTGTTTCAGTTACTGTCTCTCACTGGTGTTAGTGTTTCAATTACTGTCTGTCACTGGTGTTGGTGTTTCAGTTACTGTCTGTCACTGGTGTTAGTGTTTCAGTTACTGTCTCTCACTGGTGTTGGTGTTTCAGATACTGTCTCTCACTGGTGTTAGTGTTTCAGTTACTGTCTCTCACTGGTGTTAGTGTTTCAGTTACTGTCTGTCACTGGTGTTAGTGTTTCAATTACTGTCTGTCACTGGTGTTAGTGTTTCAGTTACTGTCTGTCACTGGTGTTAGTGTTTCAGTTACTGTCTCTCACTGGTGTTAGTGTTTCAATTACTGTCTCTCACTGGTGTTGGTGTTTCAGTTACTGTCTCTCACTGGTGTTGGTGTTTCAATTACTGTCTCTCACTGGTGTTAGTGTTTCAATTACTCTCACTGGTGTTGGTGTTTCAATTACTGTCTGTCACTGGTGTTGGTGTTTCAATTACTGTCTGTCACTGGTGTTGGTGTTTCAATTACTGTCTCTCATTGGTGTTGGTGTTTCAATTACTGTCTCACTGGTGTTGGTATTTCAGTTACTGTCTCTCTCTGGTGTTGGTGTTTCAATTTACTGTCTTTCACTGGTGTTGGTGTTTCAATTACTGTCTCACTGGTGTTGGTGTTTCAATTACTGTCTCTCACTGGTGTTGGTGTTTCAATTTACTGTCTCTCATTGGTGTTGGTGTTTCAATTACTGTCTGTCACTGGTGTTGGTGTTTCAGTTACTGTCTCTCACTGGTGTTGGTGTTTCAGTTACTGTCTTTCACTGGTGTTGGTGTTTCAGTTACTGTCTCTCACTGGTGTTGGTGTTTCAATTACTGTCTCTCACTGGTGTTGGTGTTTCAATTACTGTCTCTCACTGGTGTTGGTGTTTCAGTTACTGTCTCTCACTGGTGTTGGTGTTTCAGTTA
This sequence comes from Babylonia areolata, assembly GCF_041734735.1. Lineage (NCBI taxonomy): Eukaryota > Metazoa > Mollusca > Gastropoda > Neogastropoda > Buccinidae > Babylonia > Babylonia areolata. The sequence goes on along the minus strand of NC_134890.1, from coordinate 32,133,488 downwards.
CTGTCTCTCACTGGTGTTGGTGTTTCTTTTACACTGTTGTTTCGGGGTTGTCAGTACACAGCCTCCAGGCCTGTGTCACACCGGGTTGCTTGAAAGACAGGCATCACCTTTTCTTTGTATTTTGGTGTTGTTTGCTCACCACAGAGACCTCATCAGAGGAGGGGGAAAAAGAGAGAGAAAGAGGACGAAGAAAGAACTGGGAACTCAAAACGTTTGTTATTCATTTCAAGGAGGACGGGAGAGTGGAGCAATTAGTTACCCACGACCAGAAAGGGTGTGTAGTTTCCTAAACAAAACAAATGCTAATATCAGAAAATAATGAAAGTGATCCGTTGCATTACCGCGCACCAAAACATTGAAAGAACACAACGTCACACTGTGCTTTTCAAATGTGGCGTACACCGAAGATTATATCATTCTAAAGACTGTTTTCCTGGAAAAGACTAACTTTTGATACTACAGTACATAAAAATGAACAGGGGTTCAAAAACTGTTTTAGGAAACTATTACGATAGTAAAGAAAGTTGAAGTTTTTGAAAGAAGCCAGAAATATACAGATCTACATGCCTTATCAATTTGTATCAGATGGGATTAGATACCAAAAGTGGGATCGAACGGATGCAATAGAAAATCACTTACACTATCAAAACATCAGTAATCCGCACTTAACACTAATGCAACAACAAATATGGAATATCCACTTTATGAAGCAAAGAGAAAAGGCTAACTTTATGTGAACTAAGGGGATTTCAAGAAGAAATGCTGAATTGCTAGAGCGACCACGCTCTTCAGAATGGCAGTCGCACATGACATCTTAAAAGACAAACCAGAGCTAAAAATGACAAGCTGATAAATATTTCTGGAGACAGAACGCCAGAATAATCAGTATGTTGACTGTCGCCCATACGAGGATGATGAGGGGGAGGAGGAGGAGGCCGAAGATCTTGACAGTTTCCCGTCTGCTGTATTTCTCTGGCTTGTCTAGTTTATACTGCAAGAGCAGGTTTTGTTTTTGCAAACGCTTAATATGAGCTGTTCCATCAAAAGATTATAAACTGAGGACGGACTGTCTTTCAAAGCACTCAGTAATTCTTTTTAAATGGTAGTGGACAGTAAGGGAATCAAAAGTTCTGTGGCGTGTGAAGTGATTTCGTCATAGTCATTGACGTTTTTTTTTTTTCTGGCGATACGTTGGTGTTTTTCTGGCTAGGCTCTTCTTCCCTTTTCTTCCTTTCCCACTGGTCAACATACACATAACATTCTTTTGATGCCCCACAAATCAAGAGCACCATGGAGTCTGTCGACGTATGGATGGTCCAGAGAAAGAAGACATGGCAGGTCCTGGCTTTGACTGACAACTGGACGTGGTAGATACAAACTGAATGGTGAGTAGGTGGACGTCTTCTGGGGCCGTATTCAAAGAGACCATCTTACCTGCAGGAAAATGTACATGAGGCAAGGCAAACTGCCCGAGGGTAGGTAAGCAGTAACTGGTATTCAGGAACATAAGAGCCAACCCGCGGGTCTTCAAACCCAAAGGCCAATTTGTTAAGTGCTCATGCCTGCATGTGACGGTGGATGCCAAACGGTTGTTACTCCCGAACTAAGGAACCGTTATCACATAGGTCACACAGGTCAAACAGTACACGGAACACGGGATTTACTCGCTGTCTGCACTGGTCAGGCTCTGCCCCGCTCTCAGTGATACTGTCCTTCCAGGTTTTCGCCAGGAGGGAAACACGGCGGAGACTGGTCTCTCTCTACGCCGTTCGAACGTTGGTATGTCGTCGATCTGTGTTGGGTTCACTCACAAGGGGACAGCGGTCTCGACCACTCTGTTTGGGACTCGGCAGGTCTTGTGGAGCACTCTGGCTTCGATAGATTATAAGCTGCTTGTGTGCGTCACTCCTAGATGTCTGTATATTGCCTTAAAATCTTCAAATACGATATCTTGGTCTGACCAAAATTTGTTTAGCCTGTTCTTGAAAGTGTTTACAGTTTTGGCACTGACGACAAGAGTTGGAAGGCAGTTTCAAATGTTGATAGTTCTCGTGCAAACGAGTTCTTCCTCAGGGATGTCTTCGCTTGCATTGAATGTCCCCTGGTTTCTGTATACGGTGCTACTTCCTTCGATAGTTTGTTGAAGCCACACACATCCTTGTCATAAATTCCTGTAATGATCTTGTATTATTTCAGTCATGTCTCCTCTTAACCTACGGCAGTTAAGCATTGGTAATTTCAGTTTCTTTAGTCGTTGGGCATACGATAGATCTCAAACCGTTTACTGCGTGAGCGTCTCTCGACCAGCTGTGTAGGCCTCTGAAGGTTTGTTGGCGTGACAGGGGAGGTTGCAGCTGGTTGATGTGGACTGGCGTTGATGTTTGGGGTGTTTTGATGGTTTTGTCAAAGAGCCTCAAGATTTGCGTCTTGTTGTCAATCAGCCGTTGATCTGCAAGTGCCCCCTTTACCTTGCAGACCTGAGTGACCGCCCCTTGGGACAGCAGTCCTGAAGTAAATGACGCCTGTTACGTCGTGTTTCACAACACTCCCCCAATATTCATGATGAAAGATCCTTTCTTGGGGGTAGTAGCAGACGTCTATGTGGTCTGCGCCAGCTGATTGACAACGTCTGCTGACCCAGCCATCTCACTGGAAAAGCTGGAGGGCACTGGATGTGCAGGTCTCCAACAGCTCTTCGGGAGCCACTGAAAGATGGGTGGCCAAACTTTCGGCCACCATGTACATCTGGCTGGGTGCTGACCAACGTTCCCCAGCCATAGGAAAGTAAGGGGCATCTGTCTCAAGGAGGAGACGGTCTTTTGGAATTCCCCTTACAGCCATTACCTGGTCGGGCCCAAAACGGGCGGCAAAATGGGTGAAGCACGTGTTCGGGAATCGCCCCATCCATCACGTATTGATCCCCCGAGAAACAGTGCAGATATATCCTCTGTGTTTTAGGGATCCGCTGTCCCTCAAGGGCCCACAGGAGCATGTACATTTCTGTGCCATTATCTCCATGTGTCCCGCAGCAATGCAAGATCAGCACCTGGTGCGACTCCACACACCCCAACAACTCCGCCAGCGCGCGGGCCTGTCCATGCCAAGTCTCCATCGGCAGAGAGTGCTCCAGACCCACTTCCCCAAAAGCTTTCACGCCGCTGCCGAAGTCAGGGGGTACAGGCTGTAGGTGTCCCGAATCGGCTGTCCAGGATGACGGGACACAGCTGCCATTGCAGCCAGCTGACTCTCTGTGATGCAGCTGTTATCAGCATCCGTCAACAGGCCTTGCCAGACCACGTGCTCCGCCAACTCTTTATGCGTTCTTGGACGCCACAACAGCCAGACCACTGCCTGCTTCAAAGCATCCTCCCTCATAGCCAGAACTTCCGGCAGGGTTGAATCCAGTCTTTCGTGGAAGACACCGGGCACATGACGATCTAAAGCATGGACCTTATGTCTCACCACGTCAGCCTCACACTCCGGTACCCAGCATCTCCTGGGGTTAGAGCCTGGGAGTGCCAGTGGAGGTGTGCGCTGTGATCCAGATGTGGTGACCTGCAGGCCCATCGCTGAGACAGATACTATTTTTGTGCTCTCCAGCCCAGGTGTTATCGGCTGGGGCACATCTAGTTGCGCATATGGTGATTCCAACACACGCATAGATCCACCCATACGCATTTTCTTTTTCTGGGCCTCACGCTGCCTCTGCATGCGCCTTGTGAGGTTCTGCAGTTGAGGACCCAGTCTGCCCATCCGTCCCCTCACACTTCTGTGCCCAGTGCCTAGACTGGAAAATCATGGTGGGTAGGCCGCGACCATCCGAGACGGAAACCTGCATCTCAAAGTGCTGTGACTCGAATACAGGGTCCCCCGGTGCCCCTGTTCGGGGAAGGTCGATCGCAGCCCTATTTCTTCTCCAGGACCCAGAGGACCCCAGCCGTTGTGCCCACTTCCTTTCTTGCCTCACCGTTTCCCCTTCTCGGGGGGCCCGGGAACCACTACTCTGGGCCCTGGGGGCCGCCAGTTTGTTTACTGGGGGCCTGTCAATGGAGGAGCTGGTCGTGGTGGAGAGAGACGGGCTGGGGTCATGGGGAGGGTGTGGGGAGTGGGTGAGGACTGGTGGGTTGATTTGGAGGGGCCCGGGAACATGAGGGTGATGGGTTCTGGGGACATCAGGATGGAGGAGTCTGGCGTTTCCACGTCCATAGACACTCGGGCTCTCTTCTGGGTCCTCGGGTCTCTCCTGGTTGTTCTCCTCTCCTGGCGCTGCCTCTTGCGGTTGCCCCAGCCATGGCAGATGTCCCGTCTGGCCCTGTCAGGGTCGTATGAAGTGGCCTTCATCTTGGGTAGCTCTGGCAGTAGAGCGATGTTCTGCTCAATCCACGCCCGTTCATGGAGTTGAAGGTCATGGACTGTCTTAGCTACCCATTTGAGCCACTCCTCCAGTCCCTGCAGGTTGACAGACAGGGACGACTTGACCAGCCTGACTATCTGAAGGAGTTGGTGGGCTCTCTCGTTCTTTCCAGGGGTCATCCAGACCCGCTCCACCAAACCGGCTGCCGGCTTATAGAGTTTCCCCTGGAACAGGAGTTGAGCGACCCTTTTTCGGATAGCCTCCATTCTTCTATAGCTGGAACAGACAGGATATGAGGTGTTTTAATGATTAAGGTGCACACAGGCCTTACACTTGTATTTATCAAAATGAAGTGCATCTGTTGCTGTGATGTTTACACAGGACCCGTGGTACCGTTCCTGGCAGTAGTCACACTGTATCATGAATCTGCCACTCCAGGGTTTAGCCTTGAGATGGCCTTAGTGGTCGGCGAGGCTCTAAGCACCATAATTTCATTTCATTTCACTCCAGGGTTTCCTGCACACACAACAGGCCTTTCCATCATCCTCATCTGACTGCTCCAGTGGGTCATCTGCTCACTGCTGATGCCGAACAATCCAGATGGGAAGTGTTTCCATAAACTCTAAACAGGAAAATAATGTTCACCCGATATCCTCACCAGTAAATGCCCTCTAATTATTATCCCATATCAGACAGTATCGAAATGGTTGATAAAAAAAAGAAGGAAAAAGGTTGTTAACAACTACCTACTGAACATTGCAAACAACAGAATTCAATGTGTGTAGGGATAAAAACTCCCAATATGTCAAATTTATGAAAACAAGTGGCACATAGTTGCATATTATTCAACGCGTGCACGCGCACGTGTGTGTGTGTGTGTGTGTGTGTGTGTGTGTGTGTGTGTGTGTGATAACATAGTTATCATAAAAATCCACAACTAGAAAAAGCAGATCATGAAAAGGAAAAAAACACCTCCATAAAACAGCACACATCTCATTTCAACATTTGTGTCTTCGTTTTTTCCAGCCTCAAAATGAACTATACACATTAATATCCTGTAACAGAACTATCGTCTAGACATGACATATTTTTTACATTCATACCGAGAAATTTTCTGTGATGAGAAACAATTGTCAGGGAGGTGGGGTACTTCTATGGAAAACGAGTTGAAGGGATCTTGGATAGAAGTGGTGGAGGAGAAAGTAGTGGTAGTAGTAGTAGTGGAAGAAGGAGGAGCAGGAGGAAGGTTAAGAGGAGGGGTAGAAGGGCAGAGAGGGAAAAAGCAGTCTCTGATTTCTTTTTGTCACGAAACCCTGCAGACAATGCAAACACTTATGGAAATGCCTTTTTGTTTGTTCGTTTGGAGCTATTCGCTTTCATTTCCACTCCGTTTTTGTTTGTTTGTTTGTTGGTTTTCCTAACGTGTCTGGTTTAACCGCTGTCTGTGTCTGCCTTTCTGTTCATTTGAAAATCAATAACAGGAGGAAGAGGGAAAAAAATCATCAGGAAACACAGACGGACTCGCGCGCTCGCACGCGCGCGCGCACGCACACACACACACACACACACACACACACACACACACACATCTCTAGTATATATACACACACACAGATATATATATATATATATATATATATATATATACATATAGAGAGAGAGACAGAGAGAGAGAGCATCTTAGCTTGGAATTTGATATCTTACACTACGACACAGAAATGCATGAAAAAGATTTCTGCAAGTATACAATACAACACGAAATACTCAAGGTATCAAAAATTTATTTTCTAATAATTTGCAAAATAACTTTAAATGGAATAATTTCAATTAAACAACAACAACACAACTCAATTTGCTATCACGTGCAGCTAATTTGAGCATGTAGTGCATGAAATATGAGCAGGGGTGTTCTGCATGCTATGATCCCCAAATTACTGACAAGGAAAAACAAAACAAAACAAAACAAAAAAAACGAAGCAAGTAACGTTTCTGTTCTGGAAATCATATGAAAGCATACATCCAATTTCCTACTGTGCGTCGTTAAATTTGTTATGTAGCTTTCATCTGTGTGTATATTGCACATAGATGTGCCAAAACACAGGCCGATGCAATTTCGTGTGTGAATTAGAATCAATTGGGAAAAAAAGGAAGAAAGAAAAGAAAACACAAAACAATCTCATTATGTCAGGGAGACAAACCACAACACTGTCCTTGTCTAGCTAGTTTCATCTGCCGTGTAAAACCTACTGTACACACAGACACATACGTGCGAACTCATTTACATGCACACACACACACACACACACACACACAGAGAAAAAATCACAAAACATCGCAACACACACACACACACACACACACACACACACTGATGTTGTTTTTAAACGTGGGGAATAAACTTGTGGTGTGTCACAATTCGCTTGATTTCACCACGCACAGCATTTCTGTCGACGTGATTCCAACCCACAGGATCGAATTCATAGGCCGGCCAGTTACACAGCCCACTCAGTGTTCCGACACTCGGGCACCTCCTCCAACATTGAGCTGAAACAGCATCAGTTCCAGTAAGGGGTCCCTCCACTCAGAAGGTCCTCACGGCCAGTCAACGACCTTGGCTCCTCAGGCCCGTTCTATCAACGACCTTGGCTCCCCAGGCCCGTTCTATCAACGACCTTGGCTCCTCAGGCCCGTCCTGTCAACGACCTTGGCTCCTCAGGCCCGTTCTATCAACGACCTTGGCTCCTCAGGCCCGTCCTGTCAACGACCTTGGCTCCCCAGGCCCGTTCTATCAACGACCTTGGCTCCTCAGGCCCGTCCTGTCAACGACCTTGGCTCCTCAGGCCCGTCCTGTCAACGACCTTGGCTCCCCAGGCCCGTTCTATCAACGACCTTGGCTCCTCAGGCCCGTCCTGTCAACGACCTTGGCTCCTCAGGCCCGTCCTGTCAACGACTTTGGCTCGTCAGGCCCGTCCTGTCAACGACCTTGGCTCCCCAGGCCCGTTCTATCAAAGACCTTGGCTCCTCAGGCCCGTTCAATCGCCGAGTCTATGGTTGCCAGTTCTGCTGCCACCGATGCCCGTAGTCTTCTTCTTGTGGCACGCGACCTTCCCTGTAATGTGTCGTGGACACCCGCTCCACATCAGGGGTCTGCTTACACATTTTAATTTGAAGAAACTTAGGCTTGTGATCAGTCCTGGAATGGACCCGTTGTGGTACACTGGGCTATAAGCAACATGATTTGATTTGATTTGATGTGCAGATTTGGCAATCCATCCGTCATTTTCCGAGTCTCGGTAGGAGCGTTGCGTGCTGTGGCATTGCCAGTAGCGAAAGTAAATGGTTAATGTTCATTACTTGCCTTGAATGTCGACTTGAAGGTTCCTGTTCAAGCGGTAGGTTCCTGGCGAACAATGAGATAGAACAGTTGATATACAGATGAAAATGCCTTTTACAGGTGCTGCCTCTAATTTGTGCATATCCACTCCGACGTCAGCAGTGGTCGTCGAACATCGAATGATGCAACGATGACAGCATCATTTTAACAATCTCCAAACATTATACTTGTCTGACGGTTTAGGTGCTGGTGGGTACCGAAAACCCCTGCGCTGTCACCATGTAATATGTGTGGATGAACATATGACAGGAGACAGTATACGTAACTGCACTTTTAATTGTTTATCTCACTAGCTGGTTCAACAGATAGGCCGCAGCATTGGCTGTTGGATGGATCAGTGTGCATGCTCGCAGAGAACTGTGTATGCAGGAGCTATGCGAGATAGCATGCGCTTATGTTGCTGTGTAATTTAATAGTATTGCACCATCCACGCCGAAATCTTCAAATTAGGAGTACCTTGCAAATACTGCTAGAGCCAGCAACAGACATGGTGCAAAAGTACAGCAACTTGTAAGACAAAGTGAAGCGACATCCACCGTTGGGCAAGTCGAGGAATCTAAAAAAAACAAAAACAAAAACAAAAACAAAAAAACACACAAGAAAACAAGAAAAAACAACAACACCCTGATAAATTGGCATATCATTTTATTGTTATTGTCGATCTTGTAAACTACCTTGCCAGTGCCCACACCCTTTTTGTACAAATTTCACCAGAAAGCTGGGGATGGCTGCCTAGTGGATAGCCCACTGTACCCTTCGCGGTAGCCCAGTGGAGCCTACCTTACTCCCTTTCAACATAAAGCAGTGGATGGGCGTCCCTCCCCCCGTCAGCTGGCCCCCAAGCTTTCAAGAATACCAGGAAACCCCTCCCCTCCCCCTTCCCCCTCTCCCCTAAAAAAAGAGAGAGAGAAAAAAAACAAAACAAATAATGGGGAAAGCCGGAGGTGTCGGCTGGGCCGCGGGAGGCGGAGGTGATGGATGTTCTGGTTCGGCCAGAGGTCACGCACCTCAGGAACAAATCAATTTAAAAGAAGCACAGAAAAAGAAACTAAAAAGAAAGAGGTCAGCACAGCAAATCGTTTCTCAGTTTTCGTCTGACCACGAGCCATTAAAGATGGAGGAGCAGGAGGTAGAGATGGATAAATCGTTTAGAGGCTGCTACAGTTTTATCTTCATTTTTTATGGCTATTGTCCAATGGAACATCCGTGGCTTTTATGCGAATTATCGGGAGCTCCAGTTGGTTTGTCAAGATTTGAAACCTACAGTGCTGGCTTTGCAGGAAACTCTACAGAGAGATGGCAAACTTTGAACTTTATCAGGTTTTAATGCAGTTTCTAAACCAGCTAAGCCAGGAGTGACGGGAGGCGTTGCTCTGTTTTTACACAAGTCACTTCTGCACTGTATCGTTTCTCTTAGCACACCTTTACAGGCAGTGGCAGCAAGGGTCACGCTATGGAAAACTATCACTAACTGGTCCATCCTGTTCCTGTTCTGAGATAGGACCGTATAAATCTTGTCAACCAGCTTCCTTTTTTTCTTTTTTCTTTTCTGTTGGGCGACTTCAATGGCTCACGAGGCGACTGCCTGCAGGAATCTGATCTGACACATCTGAATCTGCTGGATTTTTATTTTCAATTTATTTTACACTTTGATAGGTATGACGTCAATTTGACCTGGGTTGCTAGCCATGTTGGCATTCGAGGTTAAATATTTGTGGCAGGGGGAGTGGAACACCCAGACGGACAGTCAGCTGTTCCAAATTCGTGCAGACTTTTAAACGAGATCCTTCCATCGGTCGTGGAGAACCGCAAGGAAGGGACTGCTGTGCAGACTGTGCACAGGGCACACTTTTCTCACTCATTCTTACTTGTCAAAAGGGGAGGAGGCCCCTCGATGTATTCCCTGTGACGCGCCTCTCACTGTGAGACACGTGCTCATTGACTGCTGGGATCTGCATGACATACGACACAGACATTACATGACAGATTCTCTGAGACTTTGTTGTTTCGAGATGTCCCTCCATGGGCGCTGTTGGACTTCTTGAAAGAAGTGAACGTTTTTAATCAGATTTGAGTGTTTTAAACTTTGGGAAATTTTATTCTATTACTTTTTGAGTGAACAGATTGAAGCGGTGATCAGTTTTTATTCTACGTTTTTTTACCCTTGGCTTGAAATAGATGCTAACGTGGTGACAGCCTTGAGATGGCCTTAGTGGTCGGCCTGGCTCTATGCACGATAATCTGACTGATAAGCTTAAACTTATTTATTTGTATTTTTATGGTCCTGCTTATCTTGAAGAGCCCAGATTTGAAGGTTTTAAACTTTGGAGTGGAAAGTTTGAAGTGGTGACTCGTTTTAATTGTTTTTTTTTTTTTTTTTATCCTTGTAGTACTTATTAACGCGGCGATAGCCTTGAGATGGCCTTAGTGGTCGGCGAGGCTCTAAGCACCATAATTTCATTTCATCTTGAAGAGCCTTCATGAAGGCATACATCGATAGGAAAAACAAATAAAACTGCACGCAGGAAAAAGTACAAAAAAATGGGTGGCGCTGTAGTATAGCGACGCGCTCTCCCTGTGGAGAGCAGCCCGAATTTCACACAGAGAAATCTGTTGTGATAAAAAGAAATACAAAATACATTCCGGAAAGGGGCGAGAGGGTTCTTCTGTCTCCTGCCACTTCGGGTGGCCTTGATGTCAAATCGCCAGTAGGTCATGAGGTGTGGGAACCTATTACGGCTGATTCACGCATGAACTATGTCAATGCCGTAGACAAGAGTCCAGTGTATGCTTTCTGTTGACAGCGTGTTTTCTTTCCTAGTGCCCAGACAAAGCAGAAGGCCAATGAGAGCTTGACATTCCACCGTGTCCACGTCAACCCAGGCTTCCCCCTTGACGTTTGCCCTCAATGTTGGTGAATTCTACTATATCTAAAATCATTTTTTCGGTTATAAAAATCAGCCAAAGTAGTTGTTACATGGTGACAACCTGGGAGTTGGGTATGGGGGTGAGAAAGTATGTTCTGTGCTGGAGTTCTCGCCGTTCTGGGGACAGCTGGGGTATTTGCCCACAGTGCGTCCTCCCTGGCAGTCTCAGTGGTTGACTAAGGCTCCTCCTTCTCAGCTTCATCCTCGGGACTGATCAGGGTAGGAGTCTTCAGGGGGTAGGGGCCCGTCCTCCTCACTCGTCTCGTCATCACCACTGACGGGGACATGATCCCCAGTGGCATCAAGGGCTGGTGTTGCCTCACCGTGCTGGGCTGGGCTGGAAGAAATATCTATGGGCACAAATTCAGTACAATCTACTTTTCATGGGACACGACGCACACAGATACACACACACGCGCGCGCGCACACACATGCACGTACACACGCACAGACAGACACACAAATACACACGCACGCACGTACAGACACACACAAATACACACATGCACGCACGCACACACACACACTACGCAATGGCGCGCGCGCACACACACACACACACGAACATACGCACGCACAGACAGACAAATACACACACACAAACACACATACACGCTAGCGCGCATGCACACACACACACACACACACACACACCTTCTCTTTACACCAAAGATGTTGCTATCAGTATGACCTTTGAATTTAAAAAAACAAACAAAAACGCTTATATGTTTTAGAGTTGGAAAGTTATTCTCTTAAATTGTTGTTAATATTGTGAACAGTATTGTTTTCATCCCTTTCCCTTCCCCTCCCTTTTTTCTCCCCCCCCCCCCCCCCCCCCCCCCCAACCCCCTCCTTTTTTCATGTCTAATATCACTTAAAATGTGGATAGACATTAAATAAAATTGAACCAAAGATGTTATCAGATCGTAATCTTTACTTACATGACTCCAGATCAGAGTCACCACCATTAGCATCCACAAGAGGTTCAAGCAAATACGGTCGTTCCGTGTCACCTGTAACAGTCTCCAACAAGACCACGTCGCAGCAGCCTGTAATCTAAAGCATGGGGGACTTTCAAGTCACTGCATATTTATCTGGCCTGGCACAGTATTTGTGAGCTTTCAGAATTTCGGAAATGGAGTCAAACTTAATGCAGTCTTCCTATCGTTCTTGCTATGAAAATGCACGGTTGATATATATGCAAAATGCAAACGTTTCTTTCAGCTTGGAACAGATTTCACTGAGTTATGAATGCCATACATTGTCACGTACCTTCTTTTATTTCTCAATTCAGATTCAGTTCATTATTGAATTTTTTTTTAGTGAAAATATACCAAATCACAATACTTAAATCTAACATCACAACACTAATAAATATATATCACGCTATTGGAAACAACTCCCAATATCACAATACATCTAAACCATATGACAATGCCAAACTCCCCCCACCTCCCCACCCCCCAACTTTCTTACATCACAATACACTAAAAATGTACACATCAAAGGGGGGGGGAGGGTACGAAAAGACTAAAATAGAACAAGCAGTCAGCATCTAATAAGAATACCGATGGACGTAAAACGCCAGTCAACATCTAATAAGAATACCGATGGACGTAAAACGCCAGTCAACATCTAATAAGAATACCGATGGAAGTAAAACGCCAGTCAACATCTAATAAGAATACCGATGGAAGTAAAATGCCAGTCAACATCGAATAAGAACACCGATGGAAGTAAAACGCCAGTTAATATCTAATAAGAACACCGATGGAAGTAAAACGCCAGTCAACATCTAATAAGAATACCGATGGAAGTAAAACGCCAGTCAACATCTAATAAGAATACCAGTGGAAGTAAAACGCCAGTCAACATCTAATAAGAACACCGATGGAAGTAAAACGCCAGTCAACATATAATAAGAACACCGATGGAAGTAAAACGCCAGTCAACATCTAATAAGAATACCGATGGAAGTAAAACGCCAGTCAACATCTAATAAGAATACCGATGGAAGTAAAACGCCAGTCAACATCGAATAAGAATACCGATGGAAGTAAAACGCCAGTCAACATCGAATAAGAATACTGATGGAAGTAAAACGCCAGTCAACATCTAATAAGAATACCGATGGAAGTAAAACGCCAGTCAACATCTAATAAGAATACCGATGGACGTAAAACGCTAGTCAATATCTAATAAGAATACCGATGGAAGTAAAACGCCAGTCAACATTCCGTCACACTTGATCGCGTTCGACACCAGTAGCGTAAAACACCAATCACCGATTCAGTCACACGTATTCGTTCGTACCCTGCGGGGAGACTGAATCGGTGTGGTCTGGTTACCATGGTTACCATGGTGCCGGCTTCCGTCCTGGGAACACATCTCACCCAAAAGCACTTTGCACTTCCAGCACAAACAGGAGAACAAAGCAAGCATGGCTGCCACCCCAGCCAATGGCATTTCGTTTCTTGTCAACTGTAAACTGGAATTCTGTGATCTTCCTCCGCCTTAATATATAGCTCACATGTACGTGGGCATAACTCCCTGTTGGAGAACTAATTTTTTGGTTATTCTGAGTTATCCACACTGTTCTAGTCCTAGAAAGGAAGTTTCCACACCAGCCGAGGATATGAATGATTGAAGATAGGTGAGAGGGGACACATCTGTAAATGTTCTCAGAAAGCCAGACAGTATATGGTAGATATTAACAAGTATACTGTTGTCCTTTTTTTGCGCACCCCGCCCTCAACCCACCTCGCTTTCTTTCTCTCTCTGTCTCTGTCTGTCTGTCTCTCTCTCTCTCTCTCTCTCTCCCCCCCCCCCCCAAACACACACACACACAGCCCCTCACTCTTTCTGTCTCTGTGTAATATTAATGTACAGATTTGAGAGAAACGATACCTACATATCATATTCGGAAAGCTAAAAGCCTTTTTTTTTTTTTTTTTTTTTTTTTTTTTAATTTTTTTACAAAGCATACGTACACACAAGAATGATACAGTGCACAGAAAGCTGATGTATGTCCCTTCACGTATGCAGATGGTGGGAGCTGGGTGCATGGTCGGGTATGTGGGTGTAGAGACAAGACGAGACAAGACAAGACAAATAGACTTTTGTTATCAAACAACATATATGCGGGTTTTTGTTTGTTTTTTTCTTTTTTTCTTATCCAGTTTTCACCCTAAAAAGACAATAAAGTGAAAGAAACATTTATTAAAAAAAAAAAAAAAAAAAAATACAGAAGAAGAACACACGTATCACTGACAACAACCAACCTCCCTTCATTCCCGATCTTACGCTTTGCTGTTCCACCCTTCACCGCCATCTCCATCACAACAGATTTGGGAAACACACACACACACACACACACACACACACACACACACACACATATGAAAAAGTAAAGCATGTTAACACACAGGGATACATACAGTCAGAAATGAATGAACGTGTAAGATGACGGTGAATGTCATGACACCCGAATTATTGGAATCCGGAGAATCCTGTTCAACAAACGGATAAAATAATAATATAAGAGGACGATGACCTCCGACAGATACCGACCTCCACCCCCAAATCCCCCCCCCCCCCCACCCCCAACATCCCCCCCAATCCACCCCCAACCCCCTCCGCCCCCCCCCTCCCCCTCCCAATCTTATTGACAGGAAGCCATTGTCGCAGGAGAAGGAGACTCAGTTGAACAGGAGGATGGTATAGCCATACATAATTCGCTTCACGTTTCGGTCGGACTCTTTTTGGCACCGATATGTCAGCATGCGTGATGACTGTGGTGAGGTAACACAGTCCTTCAATCAGACTGTTCATTGCTGTGGTGAGGCAACACAGTCCTTAAATCAGACTGTTCATTGCTGTGGTGAGGCAACACAGTCCTTAAATCAGACTGTTCATTGCTGTGGTGAGGCAACACAGTCCTTAAATCAGACTGTTCATTGCTGTGGTGAGGTAACACAGTCCTTAAATCAGACTGTTCATTGCTGTGGTGAGGCAACACAGTCCTTAAATCAGACTGTTCATTGCTGTGGTGAGGCAACACAGTCCTTAAATCAGACTGTTCATTGCTGTGGTGAGGCAACACAGTCCTTAAATCAGACTGTTCATTGCTGTGGTGAGGCAACACAGTCCTTAAATCAGACTGTTCATTGCTGTGGTGAGGTAACACAGTCCTTAAATCAGACTGTTCATTGCTGTGGTGAGGCAACACAGTCCTTAAATCAGACTGTTCATTGCTGTGGTGAGGTAACACAGTCCTTAAATCAGACTGTTCATTGCTGTGGTGAGGCAACACAGTCCTTAAATCAGACTGTTCATTGCTGTGGTGAGGTAACAGTCCTTAAATCAGACTGTTCATTGCTGTGGTGAGGCAACACAGTCCTTAAATCAGACTGTTCATTGTTGTGGTGAGGCAACACAGTCCTTAAATCAGACTGTTCATTGCTGTGGTGAGGCAACACAGTCCTTCAATCAGACTGTTCATTGCTGTGGTGAGGTAACACAGTCCTTAAATCAGACTGTTCATTGCTGTGGTGAGGCAACACAGTCCTTAAATCAGACTGTTCATTGCTGTGGTGAGGTAACACAGTCCTTAAATCAGACTGTTCATTGCTGTGGTGAGGCAACACAGTCCTTAAATCAGACTGTTCATTGCTGTGGTGAGGTAACACAGTCCTTAAATCAGACTGTTCATTGCTGTGGTGAGGCAACACAGTCCTTAAATCAGACTGTTCATTGCATGGGGTCGTGTGCAGGCCTGCAAATAAAGAGCACAGTGTGGAAACCAGTGCGCATGGAAAAAATGGTCTGCGCTAAAAAAAAAAAAAAAAAAAAAATTATAGAAGGCTTCATTGTCTCCAAAAAGAGGAAAAACACGTGTGGTGTAAGAATACACAAACAGAACATAATTATTGTGTAATATGGACTTTATTTTGCAGTGATGGATAGGACTAATAATGGTGATGATAAGGATGGAGGTGGTGTTGGTAGTGGTGGTAGCAGGGGCCAGGTGGTGGTGTAGATGTGAGAAGGGTTGTGATGTAAGCAGTTAACTTCATGATAAGAAAAAAACAAACAAATAAACACTTTATACATGCCTTCACTCATCCTTCCCCCGTCCTAGACTTTCCCTTTTCTCACCTCCCAGCATAGGAGGATCATGATAAAGGCACTCAACACATTCCTTCACCCGTCCTTACCCCCCCCCTCCCCCTCCTATAGGAGTTAGGATCATGATAAAGACACTCAACACATTCCTTCACCCGTCCTTACCCCCCCCCCCCACTCCCCTCCTATAGGAGTTAGGATCATGATAAAGACACTCAGCACATTCCTTCACCCATCCTAACCCCCTCCTATAGGAGTTAGGATCATGATAAAGACACTCAACACATTCCTTCACCCGTCCTTACCCCCTCCTATAGGAGTTAGGATCATGATAAAGACACTCAACACATTCCTTCACTCATCCTTACCCCCCTCCTATAGGAGTTAGGATCATGATAAAGACACTCAACACATTCCTTCACCCATCCTTACCCCCCTCCTATAGGAGTTAGGATCATGATAAAGACACTCAACACATTCCTTCAACACATTCCTTCACCCATCCTTACCCTCTCCTATAGGAGTTAGGATCATGATAAAAACACTCAACACAGTCCTTCATCCATCATTACCCCCCTCCTATAGGAGTTAGGATCATGATAAAAACACTCAACACAGTCCTTCAACACATTCCTTCACCCATCCTTACCCTCTCCTATAGGAGTTAGGATCATGATAAAAACACTCAACACAGTCCTTCATCCATCATTACCCCCCTCCTATAGGAGTTAGGATCATGATAAAAACACTCAACACAGTCCTTCATCCATCCTTACCCCCCTCCTATAGGAGTTAGGATCATGATAAAGACACTCAACACATTCCTTCACCCATCATTACCCCCCTCCCTATAGGAGTTAGGATCATGATAAAGACACTCAACACATTCCTTCACCCATCCTTACCCCCCCCCCCCTCCTCCTATAGGAGTTAGGATCGTGATAAAGACACTCAACACAGTCCTTCATCCATCCTTACCCCCCTCCTATAGGAGTTAGGATCGTGATAAAGACACTCAACACAGTCCTTCATCCATCCTTACCCCCCTCCTATAGGAGTTAGGATCGTGATAAAGACACTCAACACATTCCTTCACCCATCCTTACCCCCTCCTATAGGAGTTAGGATCATGATAAAGGCACTCAACACATTCCTTCACCCATTCTTACCCCCCTCCTATAGGAGTTAGGATCATGATAAAGACACTCAACACATTCCTTCACCCATCCTTACCCCCTCCTATAGGAGTTAGGATCATGATGAAAACACTCAACACATTCCTTCACCCATCCTTACCCCGCCACCACCTCCTCTATAGGAGTTAGGATCATGATAAAAACACTCAACACAGTCCTTCACCCATCCTTACCCCCCCCCCCCCCTCCTCCTATAGGAGTTAGGATCATGATAAAAACACTCAACACATTCCTTCATCCATCCTTACCCCCCTCCTATAGGAGTTAGGATCATGATAAAAACACTCAACACATTCCTTCACCCATCCTTACCCCCCCCCCTCCTCCTATAGGAGTTAGGATCATGATAAAGACACTCAACACAGTCCTTCATCCATCCTTACCCCCCTCCTATAGGAGTTAGGGTCATGATAAAAACACTCAACACATTCCTTCACCCATCCTTACCCCCCTCCTATAGGAGTTAGGATCATGATAAAGCACTCAACACATTCCTTCACCCATCCTTACCCCCCTCCTATAGGAGTTAGGATCATGATAAAAACACTCAACACAGTCCTTCATCCATCCTTACCCCCCTCCTATAGGAGTTAGGATCATGATAAAAACACTCAACACATTCCTTCACTCATCCTTACCCCTCTCCTATAGGAGTTAGGATCATGATAAAGGCACTCAACACATTCCTTCACCCATCCTTACCCCCCTCCTATAGGAGTTAGGATCATGATAAAGGCACTCAACACATTCTTTCACTCATCATTACCCCCCTCCTATAGGAGTTAGGATCATGATAAAAACACTCAACACATTCCTTCACTCATCCTTACCCCCCTCCTATAGGAGTTAGGATCATGATAAAGACACTCAACACAGTCCTTCATCCATCATTACCCCCTCCTATAGGAGTTAGGATCGTGATAAAGACACTCAACACAGTCCTTCATCCATCATTACCCCCCTCCTATAGGAGTTAGGATCGTGATAAAGACACTCAACACATTCCTTCACCCATCCTTACCCCCCTCCTATAGGAGTTAGGATCGTGATAAAGACACTCAACACATTCCTTCATCCATCATTACCCCTCTCCTCTAGGAGTTAGGATCGTGATAAAGACACTCAACACAGTCCTTCATCCATCATTACCCCCCTCCTATAGGAGTTAGGATCGTGATAAAGACACTCAACACATTCCTTCACCCATCCTTACCCCCCTCCTATAGGAGTTAGGATCATGATAAAGGCACTCAACACATTCTTTCACTCATCATTACCCCCCTCCTATAGGAGTTAGGATCATGATAAAAACACTCAACACATCCTTCACTCATCCTTACCCCCCTCCTATAGGAGTTAGGATCATGATAAAGACACTCAACACAGTCCTTCATCCATCATTACCCCCTCCTATAGGAGTTAGGATCGTGATAAAGACACTCAACACAGTCCTTCATCCATCATTACCCCCCTCCTATAGGAGTTAGGATCGTGATAAAGACACTCAACACATTCCTTCACCCATCCTTACCCCCCTCCTATAGGAGTTAGGATCGTGATAAAGACACTCAACACATTCCTTCATCCATCATTACCCCTCTCCTATAGGAGTTAGGATCGTGATAAAGACACTCAACACAGTCCTTCATCCATCATTACCCCCCTCCTATAGGAGTTAGGATCGTGATAAAGACACTCAACACATTCCTTCACCCATCCTTACCCCCCTCCTATAGGAGTTAGGATCATGATAAAGGCACTCAACACATCCTTCACTCATCCTTACCCCCCTCCTATAGGAGTTAGGATCATGATAAAGACACTCAACACATTCCTTCACTCATCCTTACCCCCCTCCTATAGGAGTTAGGATCATGATAAGGACACTCAACACATTCCTTCATCCAGCCTTACCCCCCTCCTATAGGAGTTAGGATCATGATAAAGACACTCAACACAGTCCTTCATCCATCATTACCCCCCTCCTATAGGAGTTAGGATCATGATGAAAACACTCAACACATCCTTCACTCATCCTTACCCCCCTCCTATAGGAGTTAGGATCATGATGAAAACACTCAACACAGTCCTTCATCCATCATTACCCCCCCTCCTATAGGAGTTAGGATCGTGATAAAGACACTCAACACATTCCTTCACCCATCATTACCCCCCTCCTATAGCAGTTAGGATCGTGATAAAGACACTCAACACATTCCTTCACTCATCCTTACCCCCCTCCTATAGGAGTTAGGATCATGATGAAAACACTCAACACATTCCTTCACTCATCTTTACCCCCTTCTATATGAGTTAGGATCATGATAAAAACACTTAACACATTTTTTCACTCATCTTTCTCGCCCTGCTATAGGAGTTAGGATCACGATAAAATCACTTAACACATTCCTTCCTCCCGAAACCTGGAGGGGGTCAGGCTGGTGTTCTCCTGACCCACTCCCGGGAGGGTCACTACCTTGTCGTGGTCGGGAGGCTTAGTGGCCAGTGATCGAGCGAGCTATGTCGGCGGGGGCATCAGTGCTTCTTGGGGTTTGGTGCTCTGGTCCCAGGTCTTAATTGACAGCCTACATAGCCATCATAGCTGTTAGGGCTGAATAAGTGGTGGTTTTGTACTGATGCCCCTGATAGGGCTTCCCATGCCGAACAGGTCGTGAGTGAGGCCCAAACTAAACGTGACCCATTGTCCCTTTCGCTATTCTTTGTTCTTCTTTTTACCGCCTCTTTTCTGTCCTCAGCTCCCCATCAAGCCTTCTTTTCCACATTCTTTTTTTCTCTGCGGCCTTCTTTAGGCCCGCCGTGTTTGCCGTGCGGCGCGACCTGTGATGGAGGGGAATGAGATCCTGGGGATTGAGAGAGCACGCTGCTCTCAACACATCCCTTTGGCTCGGACCTCTCCTAAGACAGGCGGCACACATTGGCCCGTGTGTGTCAATCGGCTACCCCTTCGTGGGGCTGGGTCAAGACTGGCAGTTTAGTGGCTGACGAAGGTAACCCCCGTAGTGCTCGGCTCTCTGTCCCCGGGAGCTGGGCATGATCGGGGGGGAGCACGTTGGAGCTGGGCTGCTGGTTGTATATCCCTCCTGAAACCTGGAAGGGGTCAAGCTGGTGTTCCCTTGACCCTGGCCCCTAAGTTGGACCCCATGGTGGGTGGGTAAGGGAGGGATGAATTCACATTTTTCTTTCAACATGAATCCTAAACAAATACACCCCCCCAAACTCGGAAAAAGACGACGACAGGGAACGGACGACTCAGACTCTGAGTCGGAGGTCGTCGAGACCTCTGGTTTTTGGCCATCATGGCTAGTGATGGAGGGCGCTGATGCCGACAAGCCCTTGTCAGCTCTCAGCCCCTTCGCTGTCCAGAAGGGCTTTCAGTGCCTGGCAGGATCGCTCAGATCCATCAAGAGGCTGAGGAGCGGAGCGTTTTTAGTACAGACAGAATCCAAAAGACAGACACAGCTCCTTCTGAAGGCGACCACTTTCGTGGATAGGGCAGTGAAGATTTCCCCTCACAAAGGTCTCAACTGCTCTAAGGGAGTCATCAGATGCCCGGAGTTGAAAGGTGTGTCTGAGGCCGAGATCAAGAGCGAACTGTCCTCTCAGGGAGTGACCGATGTGTACAGGGTGACGGTGAGGAAGGGGTCGGACAGAGTCCCGACCAACACTTTCTTCCTCACCTTCTGCTGCCCGGATGTCCCCAAGGACATTCGGGTCGGATACCTGCTAGTTAATGTCAGCCTGTACGTACCGTCCCCTCTGAGATGCTTTAAGTGTCAGAAATTCGGACACGTGAGAGACAGATGTAAGGAGGAAGAGGCGTGTGGCACCTGTTCGAAGGCGGCGCACCAGGGCGATTGCGTCAGTGCAGCCCTGTGTGCGAACTGCGGAGGTGGCCACCCGTCCTCATCGAAGGACTGCCCCGCCTGGAAGAAAGAAAAACAAATTCAGAAAGTCAAGACAGAACAGAAAATTTCCTTCTTTGAGGCAAGGAAACAGGTGGAGGCCGCGTCGCCTAGGACGTCGTATGCCTCTGTCGTCAGATCCGGGACGGTGGACGTCGCAGTCCAGACGACGTCCACAGGAACGCAGACGGACGACTTAACCGCCTCGTCGGAACCGTCGGCCTTGGGTGGAGGCGCTGTGTCCACCCCTTCCCATCCTGCGCGGCAGTCCTCAGGGGCTGCTGGGCGGGAGAGAAAAGCCTCGGGCGGAGGCACGTTGTCCGCCTCCCGCCCCACCCCACCCCCCGGCCCCCCTCGCCCCGCCTCTCGTCTGCCTGGCCCTCGGGCTGGCGGAAGTGGCCGGAAGCCCCCCGCACCTCCAAAACTCAAGGAGGGGAGGGCTGCGGCCACGGCGGGATCGGGAGGGGCCGAGGTGGTGGATATTTCGACCCGGTCGGAACCTGAAAAATTTATGTCAAAGAACAAATATTCCATCCTGGCGGACCTTGAGCCACCGCAAGTGGAGGAGCAGGGGGTAGCGATGGAATAGGCTGCTGCTTTTTTTTTTTTTTTTTTTTTTTTTAAACCTTTTTAATGGCAGTGATCCACTGGAATATCCGGGGATTCTATGCCAACTTCCAGGAACTCCAGCTGCTTTGTCGTGCTTTGAAACCTTCAGTGCTGGCACTGCAGGAGACTCTGCAAAGAGATGGCAAGGTTTTATCTCTCTCTGGTTTTAACTCCGTTTTTAAACCCGCTCAACCGAAGCAAGAGGGGTTGACGGGAGGTGTCGCTCTTTTTATTCGAAAGTCCCTTTTATACAGTACAGTTCTTTTAAGCACCCCTTTACAGGCGGTGGCAGTCAGAGTCACGCTCGAGAAAACCATCACTGTCTGCTCTCTCTACCTTCCCCCTTCCGTCCGTGTTCTGAGGCAGGACCTCATGAACCTGGTCGACCAGCTCCCACGTCCGTTTTTACTGTTGGGCGACTTCAACGGACACTCCCCGCTCTGGGGAAGTGAGATGACATCAGCCCGAGGTCTTCTCTTAGAAAACCTTCTCTCTGACATGGACTTGTGCTGTCTTAACGACAAGTCTCCCACTTACCTGCATCTGTCCTCTGGAAAGCTCTCGTGTTTAGATCTGTCGGTCTGCGATCCATCGTTGGTCCTGGACTACGAGTGGAAAGTGCACGACGATCTGCACGGGAGTGACCACTTTCCTGTCGTCCTCCGCCCCACAGATGGAGAAGGTGACTCTCTGCCTGACCGCCTGTACTACGACAAAGCAGACTGGAGTTTTTTTACCACCAAGATAAGAGCTGAGCTGCAGGAAGAAACAGTATTGAAAAGCAAGGACCCTGCTGACGCTCTGACTCGGATCGTTTTAGATTGCGCCAAAGCAGCAGTCCCATCGTCTACCTCCAAGCCTCAGGTCCCTAGAACGCCCTGGTTCAACGCGGAATGTCGGGAGGCCCGCAAGTCTCGGAAGAGAGCGCAGCGACGCGTCTTTCGGAGACCGGAGTCCGATAGCGTTCGAACCCATCAACAGCTGAGGGCGAAAGCCAGGTATGTTTTTAAAAAGAGCCAGAGGAAGTCTTGGAGAGATTTCTGCTCTTCCTTAACCTCCAACACACCCAAGAAGAAAGTGTGGAGGGTTTTAAAAAGAATTAAGGGCAAAAACGCATGCCCGACCTTCCACCATCTTAAACTTTCAGACGCTCTGGTCACAGAGAAGAAAGCAGTTGCCAATTTGCTTGCCTCCACAATAGAACAGAACTCGAGATCTGCTAACAAATCTGCTCGCTTTCTTAAAACCAAAAACCTGTCAGAAAAAACACCATGTAACTTCTTTTCCGACAACACAGAGAATTACAACCTTCCTTTCACAATGAACGAACTTAAATCTGCCCTTCAGACCTGTACGGATTCCTGTCCAGGAATGGACGAAGTCCATTATAAACTCCTAAAGCACCTTCCCCAAACCTGTCTGGACACCCTGCTTAAAGTTTATAACCACATCTGGGTCACAGGCTTCTTTCCACCCTCCTGGCGGAAAGCCCTCATAATCCCGCTGCCGAAACCGGGAAAAGACCCCTCGAACCCCTCCAACTACCGCCCAATTGCACTGACCAGCTGCGTCTGCAAACTGATGGAGAAGATGGTCAACGGTAGACTGATGTGGAAACTAGAGACCGACGGCCTTCTGGCGAAGGAACAGTGCGGTTTCCGCAAGCATCGCTCTACCGTTGACCATCTGGTTCGTCTGGAAACCACGATAAGAAATGCTTTCGTCAACAAACAACATGTGGTGGCCATATTTTTGACCTGGAGAAAGCTTACGATACCACGTGGAAATTTGGTATTCTTTCCGACTTGCACAAGCTCGGCTTCCGAGGACACCTGCCTCAGTTTATCCACAATTTTTTACAAGACAGACAATTCCAGGTGAGAGTCGGCACCACCCTGTCCGACATTCACGAGCAGGAGCTGGGTGTCCCGCAGGGGAGCATCCTGTCGCCTGCTCTGTTCAGCATCAAAATTAATGACATCGTTCAATCCGTTCAGAAAGGATCGGACAGCTCGCTGTTCGTGGATGATTTTGCTTTATATGCAACCGGCAGCACGTACACCAGCATCCAGCGACGGCTTCAGCTCTGCGTCAACAAAATCCAGTGTTGGGCAGAGGAGAATGGCTTCACATTTTCGTCCTCCAAAACTGAATGCATCCACTTTCATAATTTTCGCCAATTCTATCAGGACCCTGAAATCCGTCTGGGAACATCCACCATCCCGGCGGTCAAGGAAGCCAGATTTCTAGGGGTCGTCTTCGATCAGAAGCTGAATTTTCTCAGCCACATTAAACAGCTGAAAATATCTTGCCTAAAAGCCCTGAACATCATCCGAGTTGTGGCACACACGAACTGGGGTGCTGATAAGAGGACTCTCTTGCACCTCTACAGAGCCCTGGTCCGGTCCAAACTGGATTATGGAAGTGTTGTATACGGCTCGGCCAGACCGTCCTACCTGAAACTGTTGGACCCTGTACACCACCAAGGGCTCCGTCTCAGCTTGGGTGCTTTCCGCACCACCCCTGTGCACAGCCTGTATGCAGAGGCGGGGGAACCGCCTCTTTCCAACCGCAGACTGAAGCTGACCCTGAACTATTATTTGAAATTGTTTTCGGAACCTACAAACCCTGCTTACGATGCTGTATTCAACAACCCTTTCTCGATAAGAAATTTACAGACAACCCAAACTGCATACCTCCTCTCGGACTCCGCATTCAGCCGCACTTGGAAAATGCCGATCTGGATGTCGGTGGCATCTCAGATTTCTCTAAGTTCCCTGACAGCCCCCCGTGGACCTTTACAACACCTGAGGTCCGATTTGATCTGGCCTCGTACCGTAAGGACACCACCAGTTCTCTGGCCTACAGAACCTACTTTTCGGAACTGTGCCACAAATTCCCCACCTTTCAAGGCATCTTCACTGACGGTTCCAAGTCAGAGGACGGAGTCGCCGCATCTGCGTTCTGTCCCGCCTTTCCTGACCGGCCCTCAACAGAACACATCCTGTCTGACAGCTCGGTATACACCGCGGAACTGACCGCACTGGTCCTGGGGTTAAAAATGGTTCTCTCTTCCAAACAGAAGAGATTCATGATCTTTTCCGACTCCTTATCAGCCCTGGAGGCGATCGCCTGCAGGAATATCACTCATCCCAAACTGCTGGAATTTTATGAAACTTTTACTCTCGCAACGAAGAAAGGATACGAGGTTGTGTTGGCCTGGGTTCCCGGACATGTTGGCATTCGTGGTAACGAAAGGGCGGACCTGCTGGCCAGGAACGCTGTAAAGAAAGAATTGTCCAGATCCTTGGTACCCTATACAGACATGAAGCGGAAGGTCAATTCTTACGTTAAAGATCTTTGGCAAGAGAAATGGAACACCCAGATAGACAACAAGCTCTTCCAGATCCGTCCGGACCTGGGGAGACCCTCCCTTCGGGGGTGAAGAACAGAAAGGAGGAATCTGTGCTGTGCAGACTGCGTACGGGGCACACTTTTTTTACTCATTCTTACTTGTTGAAGGGGGAGGAGGCCCCTCGATGCGTTCCCTGTGACGAGCCTCTCACCGTGAAACACGTGCTCCTTGACTGTTGGGATCTGCATGACGTTAGACGCAGACATTACACGGCGGTTTCTTTGAAGACTTTGTTTCGTGATGTCCCTCCGTGGGCGCTGATGGACTTCTTAAAAGAAGTGAACCTTTTTAACCAGATTTGAAGGTTTTTAAACTATGGAAGTTTTTTTTAAACTTTGGAGTGGAAAGTTTGAAGTGGTGACTCATTTTAATTGGTTGTTTTTTTAGCCTTGTAGTAGTAATTGACGTGGCGATAGCCTTGAGATGGCCTTAGTGGTCGGCGAGGCTCTAAGCACCATAATTTCATTTCATTTCAACACATTCCTTCACTTATCATTACCATTCCTTGACGTTCCCTCTGTGACTTCTTCAGCTTCTCCTCATGCAGTAGATGCAAACTGATCGTCATCAGAAATATAGACGTCGTCCTTTTATCTCTCATCTATGGTTCATGCACTTCTCTCTCTCTCTCTCTCTCTCACACACACACACACACACACACACACACACACACACAGTGTCTATAACACGTGCCACCATTAGCTGAGCTGTTGTGTATGATCATCCGGAACCAGATACAGGGGGTGGGGGAGGAGAGAGAGAAAGGTGGAGGGCAGGGGGGCGGGGGGGGAGAGGTGTTAATGGACACAGATGGTGTGAATGCATGAATAAATCAGAATCGTGGCTAGAAACACCCCCAACCCCCCGCATCCCCTTTTCTTTCTCTCTCTTTGTCTCCATCTCTTTCTCTCTCTTTGTCTCCATCTCTTTCTCTTTGTCTCCATCTCTTTCTCTCTCTTTGTTTCCATCTCTTTCTCTTTGTCTCCATCTCTTTCTCTCTGTCTCACCGTGTCTCTGTTTCTGTCTCCCTCTGTCTTTCTGTCTCTCTCTCTCTTTCTGTTTCTGTCTCCCTCTGTCTGTCTCTCTTTCTGTATCTGTCTCTCACTGTGTCTGTCTGTCTCACTCCATCCCCCTCCCGCCCCCCAGCAACTCATCGTCCCCCTTTCCTTCGTGTCAACCTTATTTCTCTGCAGCTTCAGTTTCAATTAACTTTATTTCTTCCTACTTTATCTCTTTCTTCCTTTATTCTCTTTTCTTTCTGTGTGTTTGTGTGTGTGGATGTGGATGTGTGTGTGTGTGTGTTGGAATTGCGGGGAGGGGGGGGGGGAATGCGCGCGCGCGTGTGTGTGTGTGTGTGTGTGTGTGTGTGTGTCTTTATATCTGTGTCTGCCGGTGTCTCTGTGTGCGTATGTTTGTGTGGGTGTGCATGAATGCTTGTTGTGAGCGAGTGCGCTAGCGCTTCCATGCAGTGTCTGACTGTTGAATTGTTTGGGTTTTTCTCCAAGAAGATGACGAGGAAGAAAAGAAGAAAACGGTTTGTTCCAAAGACGTAATTCGAGAAATGAATCGAAAGGAAAAAAAAAAAAAATCCAAAGAAGCAAAACAAGCTTGGTGTGAAATAGGTTAATATAACCTGCCAGTATCGCTGTCTGGCATATCCCATTAAATAAACCCTAAGTGTAGTCAGTGAAAATGGAAAATGGAAAAAACAACAAAAAAACACACGACATTCTCCAATCAGTTGCAACTTGGATTTCAGACAGTTATTCTTTCTTTCTTTCTGTTCTTTTCTTTCTTCCCCCCCCCCCTCCTTTTCTTTCATTTTTTTCTGTCTGACTGTATGTCCCTTCTTTTCTTTCTTTCTCTGTTTTTATTGTTTCTTTCTTTCTATATGCTTGTCTGTCTCATTTCTTTCTTTTTTTCTTTCTTTCTTCCCTTCATTCATTCCCTTTTTCTTTTCCTTTTGATTATCCATTCTTTCTTTCTAGTGGTAAAGAAGGCTTGACTGCACTAAGCAACCCATCCATACCAGACTTTGTCAAACGACGAGACGCGCGTTGGTGCTTTTTTTTTTTTTTTTTTTTTTTTCAAATTTTCTCTTTTCATCTAAACTTGATACCCCACAAAAAATCCTTGTGAGTTTAACAAGAAGTAATGATGAATTTCTGTAGGCTAGTGGACAAAGCTACAGTAAGTTATGTCAGATGGTACTGCGTCTGCCTCTTGCTCAAAGTTCCAAACCAGCATGTTCAATATTTTCGCAAATCTTTTGTCTTGTCATAGTTTTTTTTTTTTTTTTTTTTTAAACATCTGAATGAAAAGGTATCCCTGTTACAATTATGGATAATCTGACCATTACTCTAATATCCAAACCAACATGTTATTGTCGCAAATGCTTTGTCATAAGTTTTGTAGGAATGACATGGCGTCCGTAGAAAAAGTCCGTGAAGAACAGCAAAAACATTGTCTAACATAAAAGACGAAGTAGATTCTGCCCTTCTTTGCTGTCCTGGTGTAACTGGGTATACATGACATATGATTTGATCTAAGGCATATTTTCATTAGTGTGATGAAGCAATACGATATTTTCTCAAGGCCGTCTGTGGCATAAATACCACATGGACAAAAGTCCGATCGTTTTAGGGGACGGGGGAGAGTGGGTGTAGGGTGTCAGTCATCCAAAAAGCTCATGTCAAGCGCATTGGATGAATTTGCATAAGGAAGCAAAAGGTCTGAGAGAGATTTGGTTACACTCTTTCCGGATTGGCAAGTATCATTACCTTGGATTTTATGCTGAATGTGCGAAGCATGGTAACTTGTAGTAATAAGTGAGCATATAGGTTTACTTCATTGTTGGTCATTGTCCTATTGTATTGTATTGTATTGCATTGTATTGTATTGTATCATTATATATTGTATTGCGTTCTGTTCTGTTCTGTTCTTTTCATTTACAGCTCCCTAACCATATCGATGTTATTTGATCTGATCCAAAATGCAGCCTGACGTCTTGTTATCTTGTACTGAATGAACAAAATTCAGCAACACGCAAACATAATCAAATAACATTTTGTACAAAACAAACAATGAAAAGGTAAATGTATCAAAAAGATAGATAATGTTTAAACTCCTTTGAAAACGCGTTGGACAAAACCAGTTTCTGAACTGAGAAAACAAGGGACTGACCGCCTCCATTTATTGATGGAAAACAAGCTTCATTGCAAGAAGACAAAAGCCAAAACAGTGAACATCCTGTTTTCTGTCAGAGTTTCTTTTTCTTTGTCCTCCTGAAATTTGCTGTCTTGTTTGTTTTCTTGTCGTTTTCTTTTTCCTTGTTGATCCGTGTGTGTGTGTGTGTGTGTTTTGTTTTTTGTTTTGTAAAACCTTGAACAATCCTCTTATGTTTGTGTGTGAAATCTCCTCTTACATGTCTCATGTTGCTTGCTGGACTCCAAAACTCTTAACACCCAAGGGCGAGACCATGAACATTTCAAATGGCTTCAGCTGTCCATTTGCAACATTGTCAACATGGTAAGTTTTTTGCGATTCAAAATGTGATTTAACAGACTTTAAAAAAATCGTTTTGGGGCAAATCTGTGAGGTAAAAAAGGAAGCAGATTGAATGGCGTGTTCAATATGGTATGTAAGTTTGAGAGAAGCTGAACAGTATAGCTAGATATCTCACTGGTTTGACTGCTTGTGTTTGACGTCAGAGAACGGTTCATGCTTGTTCCTTTACATTTTATTGTGTCATATTGGGTGTTTTCTGCCCCAACGATCAGGTGGCCTTAAGTGAAAATAAACTGAATTGACAGCGAGTTGATGGCCTGATTTGTATTTTTATATCTTTTGGGGAAGCTTGGTTCAATGCAGATTACGAATTATGTCATCAGATGGTTGCTGTTCACCATGTCGACTTTTTAGGCCAAGCCATTTTCCCGAGAGCAGACAAAGCAACAGTGCACGTGACAATCGCTTAAAGCTGACTCGAGGGCATCATAGTGTTGTAATGAACGCGCAGTTCCACTGCTGCAATCACGCGTTGTGCAATTCCCTTGTCCCGTGATAAAGGCTGGTGGCTATAAATCAGTAAGCTGATGATAATGCTGTTTATAATTTGATCACAAAATGAAGGGCTAAACGGAGGCTCACGTTACGAAAAGGGTGACTTTGGTCTAGTATCAAAATTACATTATTTTCATCAAATATATGATGTTTTCAATACCTCAAGGACGGTGGACTATTTTAGTGGTGTGCATGTGTGTGTACACGCGCGCGCGCGCGTGTGTGATTGTAAGCATGTGCGTGTGTGTGATTACGCTTATGAATGAATACAAAATATCGGGATGTACTTCAACGGTCAGTTACAGGATTAGCAGGACTTTTTCCAGGAGAATGAAGTATGCACTGGCTTGAGTTGGAACATTAAAGCTCTTCTCCCAAACAGCCAGATCAACAAGTGTTCGGACCCGCTAGTGCCTTTACCTCTTCATATAAATACACGTGTTAACAGAAAATCATTCACGCACGTTAATTTTCCGTAATCAGTGTCAAGGATAAGTGAATTATAGAAACACAATCATAGCCTGTCTGCACCGTCACCTGGCCATCTTAATGTTAAAATGAAAAGGACGTGTGCGCAAAAGCACCCCCACCCCCAAATACACACACACACACGCGCGCGCGCGCGCGCGCGCGCACACACACACACACACACACACACACACAGCCCACTTAAAAAACAACCCAACAGTATTGTTACTGATTCAAGGCGTTTATCCATGTGCGCCATTTTGAGTTAAATGATCTGCTGGGCAATTGAACAAAATTAATTGCCATGAACCATACTGGCCATATTCACATGTATGTGTGTCTATGTCTTGTCACATGTCTAAAAAGCATGATTCAACGCAGACATCGACATCAGGCTTTTGCTGTTCATCAGGGGCGATTTTCCAAATCATTTCCTCAGAGCAGACAAAGCAATAGCAGTGCACGTGGCAATCGTTTTTAAAGCTGACTCGAGGGGACAGTGATGTGATGAACGTGAAGTTCCACCCTGCAATCATGGTGATGCGCGTTGTGGAATTCCCTAGTCACGTGATAAAGTCTGGTGGCTATAAATCAGTAAGCTGATGATAATGCTGTTTATAATCTGTGGCTATAAATCAGTAAGCTGATGATAATGCTGTTTATAATCTGATCAGGAAATGAAGTGCTATGACAGAGGCTTACGTTACGAAGTGTGCCTTTGGTATACCATCAAAATTGCGTTATTTTCATCAAATAATGTGATGTTTTCATTACTTAAACCTTGGCGTAATATTTTAGAGGTGTGTGCGTGCGTGCGTGTGTGTATGTGAGTGTAAGCATGTGCGTGTGTGTGACTGTGCTCATGAAATGAATACACAATATCGGGATGTACTTGAACGGTCAGTTACAGGATTAGCAGGGTTTTTCCCCACACATGAATGAGGTATGCACAGGCTAATTTTGGAGCATTAAACTTCTTCTCACAAACAGCCAGGTCATTCTGTGTTCAGAGTTGCTGGTGCTATACTCTCTTCATATAAATCCAGGTGTATACATTAATTTCCGTAATCAGTGTCCATGATAAGTGAATAATAGAAACACAATCATATCCTGCATGCACCGCCACCTGAATCCGGAGTATGGCTGTCTAAATGTTAGAATGAAAACGGACATGCGCACAAAAACACCCTACCCTACCACCCATACACGCACAAACACAAAAAAGCCCACTTAAAAAGCCCCCCAAAATAGTATTGGAATTTGCGTGTTACTGATCCAAGGCATTTTTCCTAATGGCCATTTTGAGTTAAATGATCTGCTGGGCAATTATAACAGAATGAATTGCCATGAACCATACTGGCCATATTCACATGTATGTGTGTCTATGTCTTGTCACATGTCTAAAAAGCATCATTCAACGCAGACATCGACATCAGGTTTTTGCTGTTCATCAGGGGCGATTTTCCAGGTCATTTCCTCAGAGCAGACAAAGCAATAGCAGTGCACGTGGCAATCGTTTTTAAAGCTGACTCGAGGGGACAGTGATGTGATGAACGGTTCCACTGCTGCGGTCATGGTGATGCGCATTGTGGGATCTCCTTGTCACGTGATAATATTGAATAGTCTGGTGGCTGTAAATCAGTCATCTGGCCTTTGACAGAGTCGCTTTTTTATAATCTGAATGGAAATGGACTGCCAAACACTGGGTGAGATTTTTGGCTTTGCCCACACAGGTTGGAGGGAAAGGGAAACTGGATACGATTCAATATTAGATTTGTTACAAAAGATTGTGGATTTATTATGGCAAGTTATTTTAAGTGTTGTGTGTGTGTGTGCACGCGCGTACGTGCATGCGTGCGCGCGCGCGCACACACACACACACACACACACATATTCTCATGTGTGAGTGTGTGTTTGCACATGAGTCATTTCCAAACAACACATGAACTGAGTTACAGCCCACGAACACAGAAGAAATCAATCAAGTTTCTGTAACTGAATCTTCCGAGATGACAGGCCTTTTCGAGTTTCGACGAAAGCGTTACATGTATTGATCATGCTAGCAACAACAAGCAAACGTTCCACTGTATTAATCAACCGCTTTTCCAGATACAAAGCATCTGATGCCGCTTCTAACAGCAAACGATCCGATCTTATTCCATGAAACGTATACTTAGCAATGCCAATAGCCGTGATTACACTTATCATGTTTCTATAGAAATCCGTTGCATGTCATTTCATCCACGTCTGCAATGATGACAGAGATTCAGACCTCCAGCTGTGTGCTGTGATGTCAGTAATGAGGTCAGTGTATTGACACAGGACTGTGGCTGTGTCACTGGTGATGACATGCTGTGATGACAGTAACGAGGTCAGTGTATTGACACAGGACTGTGGCTGTGTCACTGGTGATGACATGCTGTGATGTCAGTAACGAGGTCAGTGTATTGACACAGGACTGGCTGTGTCACTGGTGGTCACTGGTGATGACATGCTGTGATGACAGTAATGATGTCAGTGTACTGACACAGGACTGGCTGTGTCACTGGTGATGACATGCTGTGATGACAGTAACGAGGTCAGTGTATTGACACAGGACTGTGGCTGTGTCACTGGTGATGACATGCTGTGATGTCAGTAACGAGGTCAGTGTATTGACACAGGACTGGTTGTGTCACTGGTGATGACATGCTGTGATGACAGTAACGAGGTCAGTGTATTGACACAGGACTGGCTGTGTCACTGGTGATGACATGCTGTGATGACAGTAATGAGGTCAGTGTATTGACACATGACTGGTTGTGTCACTGGTGATGACATGCTGTGATGACAGTAACCAGGTCAGTGTATTGACACAGGACTGGTTGTGTCACTGGTGGTCACTGGTGATGACATGCTGTGATGACAGTAACCAGGTCAGTGTATTGACACAGGACTGGTTGTGTCACTGGTGGTTACTGGTGATGACAGTAACGAGGTCAGTGTATTGACACAGGACTGGCTGTGTCACTGGTGGTCACTGGTGATGACATGCTGTGATGTCAGTAATGAGGTCAGTGTGTTGACACAGGACTGTGGCTGTGTCACTGGTGATGACATGCTGTGATGACAGTAATGAGGTCAGTGTATTGACACAGGACTGGTTGTGTCACTGGTGGTCACTGGTGATGACAGTAACGAGGTCAGTGTATTGACACAGGACTGGTTGTGTCACTGGTGGTCACTGGTGATGACAGTAATGAGGTCAGTGTATTGACACAGGACTGGTTGTGTCACTGGTGGTCACTGGTGATGACAGTAATGAGGTCAGTGTATTGACACAGGACTGGCTGTGTCACTGGTGATGACATGATGTGATGACAGTAACGAGGTCAGTGTATTGACACAGGACTGGTTGTGTCACTGGTGGTCACTGGTGATGACATGCTGTGATGACAGTAACGAGGTCAGTGTATTGACACAAGACTGGTTGTGTCACTGGTGATGACATGCTGTGATGACAGTAACGAGGTCAGTGTATTGACACAGGACTGTGGCTGTGTCACTGGTGGTCACTGGTGATGACATGCTGTGATGACAGTAACCAGGTCACTGTATTGACACAGGACTGGTTGTGTCACTGGTGGTCACTGGTGATGACATGCTGTGATGACAGTAACGAGGTCAGTGTATTGACACAGGACTGGCTGTGTCACTGGTGATGACATGCTGTGATGACAGTAATGAGGTCAGTGTATTGACACAGGACTATGGCTGTCACTGGTGGTCACTGGTGCTTGGAGTGGGCCGATGTTATTATCCTCTTATTGTGGCTGACATAGATAGTGGATGAAAAACAGAAAAGAAGAAGAAACAAAAGGCAAAGCCTTCAAGACTCACTTGTGTTTACCGCTTTTTCCAGTAAAGGAATCATGAGAAGAAAAAAAAGAGCAAAAATCGTTTAAAAGTGCTCTGTATTAAATATGATATATAAAATAAACTTCGGAAAAAGAAAAAAAAAGACATGCGAGCGGAATCGAACCACGCATGTTTAGTCCCGATGCAAGCAGACTAATCCACAAGGCTGTGGTACATCTGACGGCAAATGGCTAAATTTAAATTTTAGAACAATGTTGACCTTTTCTTCTTCGTTCGATGAATAGAAGTGATTGTAGTTGACTTAATAACGCCATTTAAATCGTGTTTTTTGTGTATTTCATTGTATCTCGATTGTTATTTTATTTCGGCGGTAATGGAGACGTTGCCTTCTCCTTCAGGCACATCGCAACATATTGTAGATCTCTAGATTTACACAAACCAGTCTACAACGGGCTGAAAAAACAACAACAACAAAAAACGAGCAATTCAATTTTTCTCGCATGATCATTCCAGTTAATTCAGTGTCCACTTTAGAATGTTTATATGCAGTAAACACGTCGATGGTGTAGTTTGTATCACTGTAAGTGTTCTGTCCAGAATTTATGTTTATTTCCTTTCGATTGTGAACAGTTTGAAACACGAGGTCATGTCGTCTTCGAACACAACCTTCTTGTT
Organism: Babylonia areolata; assembly: GCF_041734735.1. NCBI lineage: Eukaryota > Metazoa > Mollusca > Gastropoda > Neogastropoda > Buccinidae > Babylonia > Babylonia areolata. The sequence continues at coordinate 32,099,483 of NC_134890.1, read as the reverse complement.
GGCCAAACACAGTGGAAAGCGGTTTTTTAGAATTTTCGGATTTCGGAACACATCTCAACGAAATAAACCGTTAATAATTCGGAAATGCGGCTTAATTCGAGAGACTTAAACCTGTTAGAGTTTACCACACACACACACACACACACACACACACACAACCGAACACCAGATTAAAACATACTCACTTTGTTTACACAAGTGAGTCAATAAAACCAAAACAAAAGAACAAAACGAAACAGATAAATGAATAGATATGCAAACCAATCAATCAATAAATGAATGAATGAATGGATAGATAAGTAAATGAAATGAATGATCAGCAGGTGTGCCATTTACAGTCACTGGAAACGTTGATGGTTTTGATTTCTTAAAAACAAACAAAAAACCCCAAAAAAAAACAAACAAAAAAACCCAACAACAACCACAAAACAACTCTATATCGGTTGTTTCTCTTGTTAAATTAATGACTTGCTACACACACACACACACACACACACACACACACACACACATGTATGTATAATTTTCTTTAATTGTACTTCCATTTATTTCAGATATTTGTCGTTGATTCCACCTGCCACCTACTCTGTTCCCCCAACTCACCATTTAACTCTCCCCTTGCTCTCCTGCGTTTTATTTATTTATCTTTAAAATGATGACATTCAAATGAGAAAATTCACACTTTAAATAGATGTCTACAATCATCAATATGTGTGACGCCCGGGACATCAAACAGAATGCCTGCCATCGTATGCATGAAAAATAAATAGCTATGTCATTCGTTATTTTTTAAAAAGAAGAAGAAAAGAACAGAGAGGGAGAAAGAGAGTTTTCGCTGGTGGCAACATAAATGAAACTGACTTTATAAGTTCAGGTTCTAGCGCGTTGTTGGAGACACAGTCCAACGCTAAACTATCCCCACACATCCGGTTTTTTTGTTTGTTTTTTTTTTTCTCTCCAGGAAGAGAAGATCAAAGAGATTTCAACATTCACATGGAATGAAAATGGATTCGTCAGCCAACAAAAGTTTTGCACTCAATGCTCTGTCGGAGTCTCGTTGACTTCACTTCCAGGAAAATAATGTTCCAGCATCAGGCAACTTGATATGGCCGAATTATCTTTCTTCCACCGTTCCCATCCCTGACTTCTCTCACATCTGGTTTTTTGTTGTTGTTGTTGTTGTTTTTTGTTTGGGTTTTTTTTGTGTTGTTTTTTTTTGCGTGGGGGGGGGGGGGGGGGGGGTTGTGCCACAGAATTTGGGTATTTATTTATTTGTTACATTTTCATTTGTCTTAAAAGTTTCAGTGATTATGAATGATGATGGAGATGATAAAAATGCTGCTATGGGGGTCCATTTTATAGGCTTGGGACTTCTTGACAAGGCTGTGCTGTATTTTTTTATTTTTATTTCTTTATTTTTTTTTATCCTGGTGTCATCCAGACTGAGAGATACAGTCACCTGCAGTGTTGGTTGGTCAGGAAATTTGAGCGACGCAAAAACCAAAGGATGGATCTGTCATGAATTGGATGACCCTCGACTGTGTGTGTGGTCCCAGTCTTCCCCAACTGAGCCCATAGCACACTCTAATTATGGATAGGAGTGGGCCACGGGGCCAAACAGCCCTCCTCTTATGAGGATCGAACTCACATTATCCCAGTTGTCACATGGCTGAAAGCTACACCCAGTCACTGATGTGACTGAGAACAGTTATGTCCGATTTCGTTGTACGCAGACCTCTCACGTCAACAGCACACAACAAGCCGGATCAGGTTTTGCACTGACGCTAACAGGCCCTCGGCAAAAGTCTCGCTTCGTCATTCTTGTCCTGTGGCAAAAGTTCATGGTTTCTCGTTCTTCGGGGACATGACATTTCAGACGCCCACCCATCCGCACACCCACACACACTCTCTCTCTCACTGTCATGCTGTCACATGCGCACAACTTGCCCACACATGCAGCAAACTCCTGACATGCACGCAATCTCTCCTTTCATCCGGTGCGGACAGACTCCGCAAGAAAATCAGAATTTTAACTTCCCCCTTCTCCCATCTAACAGGGACTTTTAATTACCAAATAACAAATGCAATCTAATCAAATAAACTCAGACGCAGCACTGGTACCACAGTCAGCGAAAGACGTGAGCAGCTCACACAAAGCTAATTCCAGTCAGTGAACGACGTGAGCTGCACACACAACGCTAATTCCAAAGTCATTGAACGACGTGATCTGCACACACAACGCTAATTCCACAGTCAGTGAACGACGTGAGCTGCACACACAACGCTAATTCCACAGTCAGTGAACGACGTGAGCTGCACACACAACGCTAATTCCATAGTAATTGAACAACGTCAGCTGCACACACAACGCTAATTCCATAGTCAGTGAACGACGTGAGCTGCACACACAACGCTAATTCCACAGTCAGTGAACGACGTGATCCACACACAAGATCGTAAGAAAGTCGCCGGCCGTTCAGCAACAATAAAAACAACAATAAATATCCTAGCACACAACACTGGTTCCATTTTACAGTGAACTACGTGATCCGTGCACAATACTAGTTCCAAAGTAAAGTGAACAACGTGATCCCCACGCAGGATAGTAAGAAAGTTGCTGGCAGTTCAGCAACAATCCCAACTTTCAAGACTAGGCTAGACGCTCATTGGGCCAACTCTCCAAGTATTTATGATCCAGTATGCTATCATTCAGCCATGCATGCTAGTATACTGTATCTAATTGAACGACGAACAGGCCTTCACAGGCCTCAAACTTGCACAAAATACTGTGTTCGATGATCTCCTTGACATGAACATCAATTTAAAAGAAACATTTATTGACTTTGACGAGTGATTTACAGTACTTGCAAAAGAAAACACATATGTATCCCACAAATAAAAGGAGACCAATACTGAAGGGGACTTAAAAAATGCCATGAGATCCAGGCAGTCAAATGCCAGCCCATACACTGCTACCACTACTGCTGCTACTACTCAAACGTCTGATTCCAGTTCAAGTAATGCCACGTAATAATATTTTTGATGACGTCGATGCATTGCGTCATAATGAAATCTACGCCATACACAGCGAAGGAAAACAAAACATACAAACTACAGCCATTTTTACTTATCTTTGCACACACTCAAAATACAAATACCTTTCTATGTTTATATAAAAACAGAACTAATAAACTATTCGTCACACGTTTGTGACACCAGACAAGGCATCATAGGCCACTAAGATTGTTACTGATTTTTTTTTTTTTTTAAACCACTCACCAAACCATTCATGTTGAGAAACTATCATTTCTCCTGGACAAAGTTTTGAGTTAAAAAGAAAATATAAAGGTTCCGACAGCCCTTTACGGCCATCGAAGCAGTGACTTCATGTTCACTGTGTCCAGGGCTCGGCACAGGAAGGCAGTGAATTCATGCTCACTGTGTCCAGGGCTCGGCACAGGAAGGCAGTGAATTCATGCTCACTGTGTCCAGGGCTCGGCACAGGAAGGCAGTGAATTCATGCTCACTGTGTCCAGGGCTCGGCACAGGAAGGCAGTGAATTCATGCTCAGTGTCCAGGGCTCGGCACAGGAAGGCAGTGAATTCATGCTCACTGTGTCCAGGGCTCGGCACAGGAAGGCAGTGAATTCATGCTCACTGTGTCCAGGGCTCGGCACAGGAAGGCAGAGCTCAGTCTTCTTAATTCTGTTTTAACCTTCCCAAGGCAAACTTAAGTACATATGTCCATTCACACTTGGATGGAGTGAGGAAAATCGGAATAGAGTGTCTTTTCCAAGGACACAACACGACAAAACGGGGCCTCGAACGCTGGTGATCATTGACTAGATCAGAAGTCCAATAGCACAACCAATTCAGCCACGGCGCCTGATTTGGTGAGGGTTCGAACCAATTTAGATAGACGCATGAACTTTTAATGTCTCTTTGATAGTCCACTATTTACAGTGTCAGCCTACTTTTCAGCATCAGGCGCGCGCCAGTCTGTCCGGTGGTTTCTCGCTCGGGTTTCGTCTGCGCCGTATCTTGCGCTCATCCAATCAGGAATCTTCATACAGTTCCCGGTTCACCAATCGTTGATAGCCACACAATTACCACACCACTTCTCATCCACAAAGTTTGACAATGCCTAGGTTTGCTTCGGTTACCTCCAGTCTAAAGAGACGCACGCAGTCCTCTTTGAGTTTGACACTCGTCCTTCATTCAAATAGATCTCTTTTTTTGTCTGGGTCGTCTATTTTTTGTCATTTATTTGTTTCGTTTAAGTTTCTTTTCTAAAAAGTTTCCCCCCACATAGCATAGGTTTCAGATATGCAATCGTCTGGCTGCAAGGCAAAAACACTATAAATGGATTTGTCTGACCCTGTGTGTTATCCATTCATTGTATTTTCTATCAGTTTCTCTTCTGCACGAATGTCCATCTGTCTGTACGTGTGTATGTCTGTCCGTCTGCACAATATTTACAGGCTACGTACCCAAGTTCACAGCAGAGAGGACCAGCAAAGAACAGTTTCAGTTTCAGTAGCTCAAGGAGGCGTCACTGCGTTCGGACAAGTCCATATACGCTACACCACATCTGCCAAGCAGATGCCTGACCAGCAGCGTTACCCAACGCGCTTTGTCAGGCCTTGAGAAAAAAGAAGAAGAAAGAAAAAAAGATAAACAAATAACTAATAATAATATAATTAAAAAATGAATAAACAAATAAATAAATAATAATAATGAAAATAAATAAATAGATAAAATTTAAAAAAAAAAGAACAGTGAAGATTTTGTCAAATGTGTCAATGGTCGCCTCTCTCTGTCATTCTCTGACCCTCCCTCTGTCTCTCTCTCCATCTCTCTCTCTTCATCTCTCTGTCTCTTCCTTTAATTTTGTCTCTCCCTCTCTGTCTGTCTGCCTGTCTCTCTCTATCTCTGTGTCTACATTGTCCCCCTTGCCAAAGGCTAGTATTGTCAGTGACAATAAAACAATGATGTCCGTGTTCATGTCTGTCTCTCTGCCTCTCCCTCCTTCCTCTTGCATGTCTATCTCTGGATGTGTGTGTGTTTTCGTTCTTTTCTTTAACGTCTCTCCACAATTGTGATTTTTTTTTTTTCCTGAAAATCCATCCCCTTCCCCGCCCCACCCATCCCTCATGTCATTATGTGTGTGCTTGCAAGTGCGCATGTGTATGTATATGTGTGTGTGTTTGTGAGCGTGTGCGTGTACGTGTATGCTTGCGCACGCTCGCGTGCTTCCATTCTTCCACGATGATCAACACTGATCAATCTGCAATTGTGGCACAACAGCAACAGCTGTCTCACTGGGGGGCCAGAGCCATGTACGACCAGAACTCACGTGACATGCTGCACATGACGGACTACACCGGGAAGCGCCGAGTGCTGAGGTCACAAAGTTCAGGCCCTGCCTCGCCGACCAATCAGGATGGAGAGAAGCCGGCGGTGCGGGACCTGCTGGTGTACTATGCCCGCCATTCCACCATGCACGGCATCCCCTCTATTGTGGGGTCAAGACTGTACAGAGGTCGAAGGTAGGTAGGTCAAGGGCGTTTCTTGATTGGGTTTGGCTCTTTGTTTAGTCTCTTGTTAGCGTGTCTGTTTATCTGCGTGTTTGTTAGTCTGACCACGTTCTCTCCAACAGCCCGTTAATAAAGTTAGACTTTCGAGTCATAAACTCCCTATTCAGCAGGATAGAACTCTAACAAAACCTAGACAAGAAAGAAAGAGCACACTTTGTGATTTGAATGTAATTGGTGATGAATTTCATTTTATATTCAATTGTTCGTTCCCAGTCATTGAAAATTGCAAATCAGTAACAGTAAATAGATATTTCCAACACCATCCAAATGCTCTGAAATTACAAACCACATACACAACGTAAATAAAAACTCATAAAACTTACAACATGTTTCCGTGTTATATTGAAATAATTCTCCAGAGATAATAAATAAAACTAGAAGCTGCTCTTGGATGACCACACTTTACTGCATAATATGTCAACCGTCTTGTATATTTACCACCTGTATGTTTGCTGTATGTATGTATGAGTAGTCAGTCGTTTTCGACTTTGGCCATCACAACAGCAGAGAGGTAATTGCTGTTCCGACTATCTGGGCTAGAATTTGATTATAGTGGAGAGTGGCTTGTCCAGGTTAATCCCCACTGTCGGTCAAGAGTGTTTTAGGACAGTCGGCGTTGGGATGGTTCCCGAAGGCCAACTAACCCCCAAGTCTGCAGCACTAAGAGCCAGTGCAATTTTGCCTCCTAGTTTGAGAGTCAAAGTCCATCACAAAAGAATTAGCTGTAAGTGATTTCCCATTGCATTGGAGAACCCATTGATAATACATAATTAACAAATAGTGAAGAGTGGCAACTCTCTCCATTCACAAGGTACACAACTTCAAGTCAGTGCTGCTTACGCTACCGATTCAGCTAGCACACAGGTAAATAAAAGGTACATTGGATCAAACCCTGACACCCGCTCAAAAAAACGGAAGCGCCGGGCCTGTCCTTACACCGATCATCTGACATGTGCACACAGCAGCAAAGACAGAGAAATGTGCAAAGACAAATAAGCTTTTATTCAAGACTGGCATAGACTCTTTAATCCTGACCAAGCCACACAGAACACATGGATAATACAGCCCTCACTTTGCTGTATGGGTAGCTTGCTGTTTCTTGTGTTGCAGCACACCGATTTCCATATCATGTTACTTGTATGTTTTGTCTTAGCTTAAACGCCCTCACTGGGGCCAAAGCTTGAATAAAAACTATTCAAACTGTTTATCTGCATATTGCCTTCTGGGCACAACGCTTGGCTAAATCATAAATTGACATAAGCTTTCTGCTGGGCTGACAGCAAAGTGAAAGCTGGCTGGACAGTGCTTTCTCCTCTGCATTGGGAAATCATTTACAGCTTAGTCTTTGTGAAGGACTGTGACTCTCAAACTAGGAGGCAAGATTGCACTGGCTCATAGTGCTGCAGCCTTTGGGGCTAGTTGGCCTTTGGGAACCATCCCGACGCCGACTGTCCTAAAACCCTCTTGGCCGAGACAGGGGATGTGCTTGGGCAAGACACTCTCCACGATAAGCATATTCTAGCCCAGACAGTTGGGAAAGCAGATGCATCCTCTACTGTCCTGACGGTCTTAGATGGACTTGACTGACAATCATACATACATGTCGGCTTCTTATCTGAAAACCGTCTTTGTCTGTCTGTCTGTCTCTCATCGCCTCATTGTCTTGTCTGTCTGTCTGTCTCTCCGTCCCCATTCCTCCTTATTCTGACAGGCTAAATGGCGTAAATATCCTCTTCCTGACAAGTCAAATGACTTAATGATCCTCATTCTGACGGGCAAAATGACATAATCCTCCTTAATATGACAGGCTAAATGACGTAATCATCCTCTTCCACACAGGCTAAATAACATAATCACCCTCTTCCTGACAGACTGAATGGCGTAATCCTTCTTTTCCTGACAGACTGAATGGCGTAATCCTTTTCCTGACAGACTGAATGGCGTAATCCTTCTTTTCCTGACAGACTGAATGGCACAATCCTTTTTCTGATAGGCTAGATGACGTTATCCATCTAGGCTAAATGACGTAATCCTGTTCTTACAGGCGAAATCACTGTCGCAGGCCATCTCTTACTGAGAGATAAATAACGTAGTCACTGTCTTGGTATATGACGAATAACATAGTGTCTCTCCTGACAGGATGAATGGCAAATTTCCTCTCTTCCTAATTGGTACATTGCGCAATGGGCTGTCTTCCTAACAGTCTATGTGACGTTGAGGCACTCTTCCTTACAGACTGAATGACGGAGTGGCTCTCTTTTTGACAGATACAGTGACGTAGTGGCCGTCTTCCCAACAGGCTATGACTAATGGATCGTCTTTCTAACATGCTATGACTAATGGATCGTCTTCCTAACAGGCTAAATGAAGTAGTGGGTCTCTTCTTTATCGCCAAAACGATGTAGTGGATCTCTTCCTTGGAGGCTGAATGAATAAGTGGATCTCTACCAAAACAGGCTAAATGACGTTGTTGTTGTCTCGTTCGTCATTTATCAGATGGATTCCCCCGTCTCCTCGACGAAAGCGACAGTACGTCGCAGGTCCTCCAGTCCTCCGTAGAACTTCCGGACCGCTGGGATTGGGTCGCGCAAGGTTTTCTCTCAGAGCGCTTGGTGGAGCGGGCAGCAGATGTTCCGTTGTCTGGCTGCCTGTTCTGCAGGGGCACTGCTCTGTGTCGCCGATACGGAGTTTCGTGCTCAATGACGTTATGGGTCTGTTTCTGACAGCCTAAAAATTTAATGACGTATCGGAGGTCTTCCCAAGAAGCTAAATGGCGTTATGACTCTCTTACTAACGGGCTGGATAAATGACGAAATAACTCTCTTACAAACAGATTAGATGACGTATGGCTCTGTTTCTGACAGACTACATGGCGTAACCCCCAACAAGACAAGCTCAGGGATTGTGTGTGTGTGTGTGTGTGTGTGTTTGTGGTGTGGTGTGGTGTGGTGTGTGTGTGTGTGTTTCACTGTGTGTTTCTCTGTATGTGCGTTTCTCTGTGTGTGTGTGTCTTCCCCGTAAAGTCTGTGACATGTTCGCTGGCTGATGATGTGATGTGTGTCAGGATATTCTGGTGCTGCGTGGTGTGTGTGATGGCCATGCTGCTGGTGACGGTCATCTACTGGCAAATGTCCGACTTCTACCGCTACCCGACCGTCACCAGCGTCAACGTGCAGTACGTGGATGAGGACGACTTCCCTGCCGTCACCATCTGTGACCTCAACATGTTCAACAAGTACGCTCTGTGTTGTGTTGTCTTGTTTGTTGTTTGTGTTTGTGTATATGTTCTATTCCTTTGTTGTTGTTATTCAGTATTGTTGTATTGACAGCTGTGGAGTGTTGGCCTAGAGGAAACGCGTTCGCCTAGGAAGTGAGAGAACCTGAGCGCACTGGTTCGAATCACACCGGAAGTCGCCAGTATTTTCTCCCCCTCCACTAGACCTTGAGTGGTGGTGGTCTGACGCTAGTCATTCGGATGAGATGATAAACTGAGATTCCATGTGCAGCATGCATTCAGCGCTTGTAAAAGAAACCATGGCAACAAAAAAGGTTGTCCCTTGCAAAAATCTATAGAAAAATCCACTTAGGAAAAGCAAATAAAACTGCACGCAGGAAAAAAATACAACAACAAAAAAATGGGTGGCGCTCTCAGTGTAGCAACGCGCTCTGCCTGGGGAAAGCAGCCCGAATTTCACACGGAGGAATCTGTTGTGACAAAAAGAGTAATACAAATACAAATAATATTCTCTCTCCGCAGTCACCATATATAGCCTCAGCACGTTCAGCAAGTACGGTGTGCTTTGTTTGTTTGACTGTGTGTCTTCCATTCCTTTGTTTTTGTATTTGTATTTCTTTTTATCACAACAGATTTCTCCCCAGGGAGAGCGCGTCGCTACACTGAGAGCGCCACCCCCTTTTTTGTATTTTTTCCTGCGTGCAGTTTTATTAGTTTTTCCTATCGAAGTGGGTTTTTCTACAGAATTTTGCCACGAACAACCCTTTTGTTGCCGTAGGTTCTTTTACGTGCGCTAAGTGCATGCTGCACACAGGACCTCGGTTTATCGTCTCATCCGAATGACTAGCGTCAGACCACCACTCAAGGTCTAGTGGAGGGGGAGAAAATATCGGCGGCTGAGCCGTGATTCGAACCAGCGCGCGCTCAGATTCTCTCGCTTCCTAGGCGGACGCGTTACCTCCAGGCCATCACTCCACTTTGTTGTTGTTTTAACACAGATGTGATATAATATTCATTCTGATTTTGATTATCACTGAAAACTAAAAACACAACAACCCTGATACTCGACTTCTCAGGATACCTCACGTCAGAAGTAAGACCTATGGACACAGATCGTTTTCTTTTCAATCGCCAAAGACGTGGAACAAGCTCCCTGATAACCTCCGTCATTCTGATTCCCTCGCATCTTTTAAATCTCGTCTCAAAACTCACCTTTTCCCTCAGCAATAAGTTCAATTGTGGCAGGTCCACAACTACATGCATGTATATGAATGTGTATTGTGTGTGCGTGTGTTTATGTAAGTTTGTGCCTGCCTATGTGTGCGTATGTGTTAGGGTAGCTGTTAGATACACATGTATGTTAAAATGTATGTATGCAGTGTGTGTGTGTGCGTGCGTGCGTGCGTGTGTGTGTGCGCGTGCGTGCGTGTGTGTGTGTGTGTGTGTGTGTGTGGTCACATTTTGGTGTGTGTATGTAACATAGATATAATGTTTTATGTTATCAAAAGCGTTTTTGTAAAGCACCTAGAGCCGATTTCTGGATAGTGTGCTATATAAGTATCCATTATTATTATATTATACACGAAAAGAAAGTATTGTTGTTTGTGTATGTATGTGGGTTGGTGGTTTTGGATGTTTAGCGCTGAGGGGGAATTTGGATGGTATTATGATTGGATAATATTATGTTTGTCCATATTTTTGTGTCCAAAACATCTTTTCTTTTCTTCTTTTTTTTTCCATTGGGCCGACAGATCGTAGTGGGATAATGTATGACCGTCCTCATGGAGTTAGGTCACCTATTTGATTCATTTTTGTCTCTGTCTCTGCCTTTGTATGTCTGTCTGTTTGTCTGTCTGTCTTTCTGTCTATCTCTCTGTGTGTCTGCTTCTCTCTCACCCTCTCTCTCACCCTCTCTCTCAACCTCTCTCTCTACCTCTCTCTCTACCTCTCTCACCCTCTCTCTCTACATCTCTCTCATCCTCTCTCTCACCCTCTCTCTCACCCTCTCTCTCACCCTCTCTCTCTACCTCTCTCTCTACCTCTCACTTTGTCTCAGCATTTTTGATACTGTACCTTTTCTCCCTTTCCTTTATGTGTCTTGTCTTCTCTCTGCCTGCCAGCATTGCCCGTGTTTCCATACACTTTGGTATTCAGTGTGTTTCAATGCCAATCTTGAGCTCTGTAGGATCACACTGACTGTATGCGTCTCTGTCTGTCTCTGACTCTGTCTGTTCGTCTGTGTTTCTCTGCCTGCCTGCCTGCCTGCCTGTCTCTGTCTGTCTCTTTCTCCGTCTTTATATTTTGACATGCAATGTGTTCCAATGCCAGCCTTGAACTCTACAGGATCACACTAACTGTATACATCTCTGTCTGTCTTTCTCTGTCTCTGTCACTCTGGCCGTGTCTCTGTCTGTCTGTCTGTCTCTCTCCCAACAGCAAACAGGGAAAAAAAACAACAGCACCTGAACTGCTTTTGAATTATTTCTGTGTGAAGAAGAAACCCATTTGTTATGCATGACACAGCACAAGTTTCGTCGTCCCCTGCGGACTCTGAGTCACAAGTGTGGGCAACCTGCAACAGCAGTGAGCCGTCCCCTGCCACCCCCCCCTCCCCCCCCCCCCCGGGCCCCCTCCCACCCCCCCCACCCCCGACCCCCCACGCACATGGGATCAAATGACACCAATCACAATCTCATTTTCTTCTTTTCTGGTTTGTTTGTGGGCCGCAACTCCCACGCTCACTCACATGCACGAGTGGGCTATTACGTGTATGACCGTGGTTTTTTTATTTGTTTGTTTGTTTGTTTTTTACCCCCCCCCCCCCGGCCCCCCCCCCCCCCCCCCCCCCCCCACCATGTAGGTAGCCATACTCCGTCTTTCGGGAGTGTGTATGCTGGGTATGTTATTATTTCCATAACCCACCGAAAATCCGACATGGACAACAGGGTCTTTAACGTGCGTATTATTTGATGTTCTGCATGCGGTGATATACAACGACAGGGACGAGGTTTCAGGCACAAAGCAGGACTAGTCTGCACGTATGTTGACCTGGGAGAACGGGAAAGGTCTCCACCCTTGACCTGACCCCACCAGGTGCTCCGGAACCGGGGATCGAACTCAGGGAAACTCGGGGCAGGAATCCAGCGCTTTAACAATTTGACCGCCGCACCCGTCTCACAGTTCGATGACTCCCCAAGCTTTTCCACACATGGACGGCGATTGATCTAAAAACAACAGCAACAACAACAACAACAGTAAGTCTCTTGGGCACGTCCATTCATTCGTCCTCAACCCATGCTACACTCCGATGATGACATGTCTGACCCAATGAGGTCGACTTTGAGGAGAACTCTACAATCACAAGTATGTGAGAGTCAACATTTTACCAGTATGTAAGAGTCTACACTCACCAGTATGTGAGAGTCTACAGTCACCAGTATGTGAGAGTCTACAGTCACCAGTATGTGAGGATCTACAGTCACCAGTATGTGAGAGTCTACAGTCACCAGTATGAAAGTCTACAGTATGTGAGTCTACAGTCACCAGCATGTCAGAGTCTACAATCACTAGCACGTGAGTGTCTACATTCCACCAGTATGTGAGAATCTGCAATCACCAGTTTGCAAGGGACCACAGTCACCAGTATGTCAGAATCTGAGAGTCTGCAATCACCAGTATGTGAGAGTCAACATTCACCAGTATGTGAGTGTCTACATTTCACCAGTATGTGAGAGTCTGCAATCACCAGTTTGCAAGGGACTACAGTCACCAGTATGTCAGAATCTGAGAGTCTACATTCACCGGTTTGTGAGAGTCTACAGTCACCAGTATGTGAGTCTACAGTCACCAGTATGTGAGAGTCTACAGTCACCAGCATGTGAGAGTCTACAGTCACCAGTATGTGAGTCTACAGTCACCAGTATGTGAGAGTCTACAGTCACCAGTATGTAAGAGTCTACAGTCACCAGTATGTAAGAGTCTACAATCACCAGTATGTGAGAGTCTACAGTCACCAGTATGTGAGAGTCTACAGTCACCAGTATGTGAGTCTACAGTCACCAGCATGTGAATCTACAGTCACCAGTATGTGAGAGTCTACAGTCACCAGTATGTGAGAGTCTACAGTCACCAGCATGTAAGAGTCTGAGAATCTACAGTCACCAGTATGTGAGAATCTGAGAGTCTACAGTCACCAGTATGTGAGAGTCTACAGTCACCAGTATGTAAGAGTGTACAGTCACCAGCATGTGAGAATCTACAGTCACCAGTATGTGAGAATCTACAGTCACCAGCATGTGAGAGTCTACAGTCACCAGCATGTAAGAGTCTGAGAATCTACAGTCACCAGTATGTGAGAATCTACAGTCACCAGTATGTAAGAGTCTGAGAGTCTACAGTCACCAGTATGTGAGAGTCTACAGTCACCAGTATGTGAGAGTCTACAGTCACCAGTATGTGAGTCTACAGTATGTGAGTCTACAGTCACCAGTATGTGAGAGTCTACAGTCACCAGTATGTGAGTCTACAGTATGTGAGTCTACAGTCACCAATATGTGAGTCTACAGTCACCAACATGTGAGAGTCTACAGTCACCAGTATGTGAGAGTCTACAGTCACCAGTATGTGAGTCTACAGTCACCAGTATGTGAGAGTCTACAGTCACCAGCATATGAGAGTGTACAGTCACCAGCATGTGAGAGTCTACAGTCACCAGTATGTGAGAGTCTACAGTATGTGAGTCTACAGTCACCAGTATGTGAGTCTACAGTCACCAGTAAGTCTACAGTCACCAGCATGTGAGTCTACAGTATGTGAGTCTACAGTCACCAGTATGTGAGTCTACAGTCACCAGTATGTGAGTCTACAGTCACCAGCATGTCAGAGTCTACATTTCACCAGTATGTGAGAATCTGCAATCACCAGTTTGCAAGGGACTACAGTCACTAGTATGTTAGAATCTGAGAGTCAACATTCACCAGTATGTGAGAGTCAACATTCACAAGTATGTGAGAGTCTGCAATCACCAGTTTGCAAAGGACTACAGTCACCAGTATGTCAGAATCTGAGAGTCTACAGTCACCAGTATGTGAGAGTCTACAGTCACCAGCATGTGAGAGTCTACAGTCACCAGCATGTGAGTCTACAGTCACCAGTATGTGAGAGCCTACAATCACCACCATGTCAGAGTCTACACTCACCAGTATGTGTGACGGGGTATTAAACAAAATCCTTCCTCCTCCGTGAGAAGAAAGTCACGGGTCGAAGGGTTGGGGTGTAGACCTTTCGACGGATTGCTGAGTTGTCACTACAACAAATCTGAACATATAGCATAGCAACTGGAACGAAGAAGAAGAGAAGGAGGAGGACGAAAACGGAGGAATAATCCTCCTGACAGGAAACGAAATATTGTGGTTGTTATTACGAAATTATCGATCTTTGCGGCAAACCATATGCTTGGCGTTCCAAAATTATTGCAAGGGAGGTTGGAATGTCTGTGTATGCGCGTGCAGCACGAAAGAAAATGTCTAAATGTTTGGCGTGATTCGAAAACGTTAAGGGCAGTAGCAATCTAAACTCCCCAAAACCATCACACTGGAGGGATATTTCTGTCTTAAACATATGTTATTTTTGTCACTGTCAGCGACATCTACACATGGGATTAGACAATACACTGTAACCGAGCAAGGAAAAAGACAACTTAACAAGCGCGCACGCGCACACACACAAATAGAAAAACAGAAGCACAGTTATTTTGATAGCATGGTGTGCCCAGCCTGATTGTTGTTTGCGCGCCGTGTGTGTGTGTGTGTGTGTGTGTGTGTGTGTGTGTGTGTGTGTGTGTGTGTGTGTGTGTGTGTGTGTGTGTGTGTGTTCTTTCATTTTGATTGCTTTTATTAATATGAAATATTATGAAATATAGAATCTTAGGAAACAGAAATAGAATCTCAGGGTGAACATAACAACAACAACAACCAAAAAAAAAACAAAAACAAAACAAAACAACACACACAGACACACACACACACACACACACACACACACACACACACACACAAAACAAAACACAGAATGTCCGACACCTCCAGTCCCAATTCGTGCCTGATATATAACCAAACCATAGATTGGATGTCGACCCTATACTGTTTGTGCGCATGCAGAAACTAACCCGTAACTTCTACCTTAAAGGTTAGGAAGGCGGGGGCCAGTCCACTCGATCCGCAGTTTTGAACCTTTCCCAGCCAAAGTCAGGCTGGTACTCATTCACACAAATCGAGAAAGAAAAAAAAAAAAAAATCTGTCAAGTGCTCTTTCCCAAGGACACAGCCAAAACCGAAACGGGGGCCGAAACGTTGATGGAGTCTCCCGTCGGTCCGACGGATGAGTAGGCTTATCTGTCGGTGTGTGTCCTGATATGGGAGAAGAGGCCGATTCTGGATGCGCAGCACTTCCCACAGGTGTTGCAAGGGAAAACGTCTCCAGAAGTTGAGCCCTTCTTCCTTCGCTCACGCTTCTCCTTAATGGCCAGAGTTCTCTTGTTTTCGAACGTCTTTACACCTCTAGAGCACAGCATCCGACATTAGCCTGGTTGCCTGACCAGCACAAGTGACTTTTTTTTTTTAGTGAGGAGGAGTTGTGCAGTCCCTTCCCCACTCACTCGCCTACCGACGCTCACAGTCCCACAGGTGCAGATACTGCCACGTGTAGGACGGCCTGCGAAACGTTGACCGATAACATAAAGGATAAATAACTCACCCACTGATATACATACCCTATCAACTCCCCTCAGCCCCCCCTCCCAACACTCCCCACCCCCCTACCTCCCTCATCCACACACATGCACCTCAGAACACACAGGTAACAAAAGTGCACCAGCCACCTTCACACAACATATCATTATGAAGACGCCAGAAGAAAAAAAAATGAGTGAGACACAAAATACACAACAAGGGAAAAAAGAAAAAAAAAATGAAGGTGAGATGGATGTGAGATACAGAGGACAAACCTACAATCAGACAACGAAAGATAAACTGCAACCGAGTCTGTAAAAAAACAACGTGGGCGAGCCAGACGAAAAGTGTTTTGTAGCAGTTTCGTGGAATCAAACTGCGTCTGCATTTTATTGACCCGTTCCAAACACACACACACGCACACAAGCACGCACACACGCACATGCACGCACGCGCGCACACACACACACACACGCACGCACGCAAGCACGCACATACACGCACGCACACACACACACACGTACACACACAGACACATACACACACACGCGCGCACGCACGCACACACACAAACACACACACACACACACACACACACACACACACACACACACACACACACACACCGTCTAATGTCACTCTTAGTGAAAAGTCGTAAAATCGATCAACACAACGAAAACAACAACAACAACAACAACAACAACAACACACACACACACACACACACACACACACACACGCACGCACGCACGTGCACGCGCCATATGTAAGAGAGATACAGACAAACAGAGATAGAGACAAAGATTCATTTCCTGTAAAAGAATGTGCATGCTGCTTTACCCCTTGATCAAAGATTAAAAATGCATGGATAAGAATGGAGAAAGCAGAACAGAAAAATCCGTTTTTAAAACCATTTTAAATTCCATTTGCTTTGCTGCTTTTTCTTTTCTTCAAAATATTCGATCAGCCAATAGATCAGTCAGTCAGTCAGTCTGCTGTCCAGTCAGACAGTCAGTCAACCAGCCAGTCAACCAGTCCTTCATTTAGTGGATCAGTCAGTCAGGTAATAATTGAATCTCATTCAGTCAGTCAACCAGCCAGCCAGCCAATCAACCAGTGAATCAGCCAACCAGTCAGTTAATCAGACTGTCACCCAGTCAGTCAATCAGCGAGTAAATCAGCCAACCAGTCAGTATCAATCAGTCACACACATGGTCCAACGCTCGGCGTATGTCACAGACTGACGTAAGCTTCCAGTTGTGGCCACAGCCAAGTGGGGAGCCATATGATCAGCAGTTGATCCTCTGCAGTGGGAAATCATTTACAGCTTAGTCTTTTGTGAAGGACTATGACTCTCAAACTAGGAGGCAATATTGGCATTGGCTCTCTGAGTGCTGCAGCCTTGGTGGGCTAGCAGGTCTTCAGGAACCATCCCCATCGCGGACTGTGCTAAAAACCCTCTTGGCAGAGAGAGACTGGGGATGTAACTTGGGCAAGACACTCTCCACCATAGTCAGATTCCACCCCAGATAGTCAGGACAGCAGATGCCTTCCCTCTTCTGCTGTTCTGGTGGTCATCTGACTATCAGTCAGTTAATCAGTCAATCAGTCAGCCAGTCAGTCGGTCATCGAGTAGAGACAGACAAGCAATTATTCAATCATTATGGGGCCGTATTCCAGACAAAATTCATTTTGCCTTAAGGCAAGTTACCTTCGACATGGTAGGGACCCACGGGTACAGTTTAACGTGAAGGTTAAGTTATCTTCGTAATCAAGACATGCACGGTGCACTCAGGCAGGTTAACCATCCCTTTTTTTATATAACAAAAATCCCGGTGACCCCCTTCTACGCATGCTCTTTTACTTCTTACCGCACCACAGTTCCGAGCATTGTCGAGAGGGTTAGCAGAACACGTGCTATCCACAAATCACGCCTGTTTGGTTCCCTCAACAAAAACAACGCTACCAAAGGATCTGCCATATTTACCTCTGCTTCGTGGGCAGTCGCTCTTGGTAGGTAGTACGGGTACTTAAATAGCCTTCGGGTTTGTAGACCGGCGGGTAGGCTCTTGTGTTCCTGAGTACCGGGTATTGCTTACCCTCGGTCAGTTTGCCTTGCCGCAGGCAAATTACCCGCAGGCCCGACGGTCTCTTGAATACGGCCCTGGCCAGTGAGTTCGTCCACCCAGGTACCACTCAATGTGCCTGATCAAACGGCCGTCTGTCCTCTTCGTTTTGTGAGTGATGCAACCAGCACATCATCCCTCAGCTGACGTCAGCTGCCGCTTCATTACTGATGAGGTCATGCTCAAGACGATGAAGAGAATCACAGAGAGACAGTCACAGAGACAGACAGACAGACAGACAGAGAGAGACAGACAGACAGACAGATAGATAGACAGAGAGAGAGACAGATAGAGACAGAGACAGACAGATAGAGAGAGACAGACAGATAGACAGACAGAGACAGACAGACAGACAGAGAGAGAGAGACAGACAGACAGAGAGACAGATAGAGACAGACAGACAGACAGAGAGAGAGAGACAGACAGATAGATGGACAGAGAGAGAGACAGACAGACAGACAGATAGACAGAGAGAGAGAGGAAAGGAGACAGAATAAAAAAAAAAAAAGGAAGGGGTGAGAGAGAGGCAGGGAGAGGGAGTTAGAGAGAGAGAGAAAAAATGAGGACGAAAGGGAAAGAGAGTGAGAGAGAAAGAGACTGAGAGGAAGTGTGTGTGTGTGTGTGTGTGTGTGTGTTATGTTGTGGTGTGTGTGTTGCGTTGTGTTGTGTTGTGTTGTGTGTGTGTGTTGCGTTGTGTTATGTTGTGTTGTGGTGTGTGTGTTGCGTTGTGTTGTGGTGTGTGTGTTGTGCTCTGTGTGTGTGTGTGTGTGTGTTGTGTTGTGTTGTGTTGTGTGTGTGTATGTGTGTTGTGTTGTGTTGTGTGTGTATGTGTGTGTTGTGCTCTGTGTGTGTGTGTGTGTGTTGTGTTGTGTGTGTTGTGGTGTGGTGTGTGTGTGTGTTTGTGTGTGTGTCTATTTGTGTGTGTTATGTTGTGTTGTGGTGTGTGTGTGTTGTGTGTGTGTTGTGTTGTGTGTGTGTGTGTGTGTGTTGTGTGTGTTGTGGTGTGTGTTGTGTTGCGTTGTGTTGTGTGTGTGTGTGTCCGGCTAGGTCAGTCCAGTTATCTCATCGGCTCTCGATGCAACAGCCTGAAACTAATTCCACACGTGCTGGGGTTCACCACCAGGTGATTTGTGGCCACTCGATATCGACACCCCCCCGCCCCCCTCCTACCCCGACCCTCCCCCTCACCCACACCCACACCCACACACCAACACCCAAGCTGTTGAAAAAGGAATGATGGTCGTTTTGGGTTCAGCCTTTACTGTCACCCCCCATCCAACCCCCCACTCCCACCGCCCCCCCCCCCCCAGCCCGCCCCCCCCCCTCCCCTCCCCCGACCACACACTCTTCTGCTCTTCATGATAACTTAACGAAAGCAAAGGTGGTGCATTCATTCTAGTTTGATAGCCTGTATCGATTTTCGCTACTTCTCTCTCTCCCTCCCTCTCTCTGTTTGCGACACCCCCACCTCCACCACCACCCTCACCCCTTCACCCCTTCCCGCCCCCTCCCCAATCCTCCTCTCGTCATCCTCTGCCTCACTTCTGACCACAACCGTTACGACTTTACACACACACACACACACACACACACACACATACCACCACCACCAGCAGCATGACCATCACACCAGACACCCGGTACATAGACACACAGACGCAAACACTCACACAAACACACACACACACCCAACACAACAACACAACACAACGCAACACACACACACACACACACACACCCAACACAACCCAACACAACACACACACACACACACACACACACACACACACACACACACACACACACACCCAACACAACCCAACACACACACACACACACACACACACACACACACACACATACACACACACACACACACACTCACAGAGACAGACAACCAAACAACACAACACGACACACACACACACACACACACACACACACACACACACACACACACACTCACACACACACACACTCACAGCATTCACAGAGGCACCCGTCTGTGTGTTGGGCAAATCCGAGGGGGCCTTCTTACTTCACGTTTTTTTCTTTTCTTTATTTTTGTATTTGTATTTGTATTTCTTTTTATCACAACAGATTTCTCTGTGTGAAATTCGGGCTGCTCTACCAAGGGAGAGCGCGTCGCTATACCACAGCGCCACCCATTTTTTTGTATTTTTTCCTGCGTGCAGTTTTATTTGTTGTTCCTATTGAAGTGGATTTTCCTACAGAATTTTTTCCAGGAACAACCCCATTGTTGCCTGGGTTCTTTTACGTGCGCTAAGTGCATGCTGCACACAGGACCTCGGTTTATCGTCTCATCCGAATGACTAGCGTCCAGACCACCACTCAAGGTCTAGTGGAGGGGGAAAAAATATCGGCGGCTGAGTCGTGATTCGAACCAGCGCGCTCAAATTCTCTCGCTTCCTAGGCGGACGCGTTACCTCTAGGCCATCACTCCACACTTTTTTTTATTTTGTTGTTGTTGTTGTTGTTAACCAAGACAACCCCAATCTGTATGGTTCACACAACAGGATTGTCGCATCTCTCAAAGTGAAAAAGGACCCCCACACCCCAAACCCCTACCTCCCACACCTTTTTTTTTTCTTCCTTCACCCAAGACACAAATTAATGTCTCATGAGGAAGTGGTAGTTGGGGACAAGCGATGTGGAATTTTCCTCCCAAGAAAGTGTCGGTAATTGTCGTTGGTTGACTGTGAGTGGGAGTTGGTCTGAAACCCTAAGATATACATATCTACCACCTTTCCAGACGGCTTAATGATATGCCCCGGGCATTTCGCAGGTTATAGGGCCCACGTTCAGTTGGCCTTGCCTCGCCGGAAGCTGTGGCTAAAAATAACCACCAACCACCAGCTGCAGCAGTTAGTGTGCGGAAATAGTTTTGAACGGTTTTTGTCCAAACTTTGGCTCCAGGTGGGTGTTGGGATGGGGAGAGGGAGTGGCCGTGGAGCTAAGACGGAACATACAAGTAAATATGTCATAGGAATCAGTGCGCTACAGTCCCGTTCATGCCAACACCAATGCAACAAACATGCGTGTAGTAAATGTGAATATACACGACAGTTGAGATGTAGATAGATAGATAGATGGATATATGTGCACACACACACACACACACACACACACACACACACAGATTGCCGTCTAATATCACTTCAAGTGGAAAGACGTTAAACTGAAGACGACGACACAGAGAGAGAGAGATAGATGGATATATGGATATATTATATGTCCACACACACACACACACACACACACACACACACCACACAACACACACACACACACACACACACACACACATATATATTATAACGTGTGGTCATCAAAAGGAGCCTCTAGTTTTATACTTTATTTCTGGAGATAAAAAATTCAATAAGACACGGAAAACTTTTGTTTGCAAGTTTAACAAATTTGGATTTATTCTGTATATTCATAAAGCTGGTACATTTTAGAGCATTTATGTGGTGTTGGGAGCATTTATGTGGTGTTGGGAGCATTTAGGTGGTGTTGGGAGCATTTAGGTAATGTTGGGAGCATTTATGTGGTGTTGGGAGCATTTAGGTAGTGTTGGGAGCATTTACGTGGTGTTGGGAGCATTTAGGTGGTGTTGGGAGCATTCAGGTGGTGTTGGGAGCATTTATGTGGTGTTGGGAGCATTTAGGTAGTGTTGGGAGCATTTACGTGGTGTTGGGAGCATTTAGGTGGTGTTGGGAGCATTTAGGTGGTGTTGGGAGCATTTTTATTACAATAACCGACGTGCAGCTTTTAACGTCTGGGAACGGACAGTTGAACACACAATGAAATTCAACGCCGATTTCATTCCTATGACAAACGCTTGTTGAAAGCTGTTCCATTCGAAGGAAAGGTTTGAGACTGTAGGTTTGACGGACCTAATGCCTGGTGTGCCGGACCTAATGCCCGGGTGATATTTTGTCTGTCTGTCTGTCTGTTTTTTTTTCAGATTGTTATCTTTCTGTGTACATGCAACGTGTTCTCATGTGGACAGGCTGGTGGCGTTCGCATTAAACTTCCTGCGTTCTCTCTGCCTCTCTCTCTCTTTCTTTCTCTCTGTTTCTCTCTCTCTCTATTTCTCTCTCACTCTCTATTTCTCTCTCTCTCTCTCTCTCTCTCTCTCTCTCTCTCTCTCTCTGTGTGTGTGTGTCTCTAATTCTCCGCTCCACCACCGCAAAGTCATCCTTGTCGTTCTTTTATTTATTTATTTTTTAAAAATTTTATTGTTTTGTCCTTGCTCCTTCAATCGTCTCTACACTCCATCTCCTCATCTTTTTCTTCCTCTGTCTTTTTTTCCCTCGTCGATCTTCTTCCTTTTCTCTTTCTTTTCTTTATCTTCTGTTTCTTCTCAGTTCTAGCCTTCCCGTGTTACATTCCTTTCAAAAGATGGGGAACATAAGCTTCCAAGTGTTAGGAAAAGACTCAGAACATAAACAATAGCAGCAGCCACAGGAACAGAGACATCAAAAAGATGTGAAGGAGGCGTGTCTCTTTTCATAGGTCATACAACATTTTTGTTATTTTATTTTTATAAATAATTATTTGAGGCGCACTTTTTGTGAACTCTGTTCACACTCTATTATTGTTTCACTCACCTTATTCTTTTCACATCTTAAGCTTACAGGGTGGCAACACACACACACACACACACACACACACACACACACACACACACACACACACACACACACACATATATATATATATTATATATATATATATATATATATATATATATATATATATATATATATCGGAATGAAAGGTCTTGGAATCTCCGACTCCATCCCCCCACCCCATTCCTGTTTGTCAGACTGGTTTTGGATTGAAAAAAACCCATATAATTATTACTAATCTTCTTCTTCTTCTTCTCTTCCTTCGTCTTTTCGACCTTCACTTTTTCTTCCTCCTCTTTCAGGTCCTCCTCCTCCTCCCTCTTCTTCTGCTTCTTCTTCTTCTTCTTTTCCTTCGTCTTTACCTCCTTCACTTCTTCCTCCTCTCCTCGTCCTTCTCCTCTTTCTTCTTCTTTTCCTCACGTCATGTGGAGTGATGGCCTAGAGGTAACGCGTCCGCCTAGGAAGCGAGAGAATCTGAGCGCGCTGGTTCGAATCACGGCTCAGCCGCCGATATTTTCTCCCCCTCCACTAGACCTTGAGTGGTGGTCTGGACGCTAGTCATTCGGATGAGACGATAAACCGAGGTCCCGTGTGCAGCATGCACTTAGCGCACGTAAAAGAACCCACGGCAACAAAAGGGTTGTTCCTGGCAAAATTCTGTAGAAAAATCCACTGCGATAGGAAAAACAAATAAAACTGCACGCAGGAAAAAATACACACACAAAAAAAGGGTGGCGCTGTAGTGTAGCGACGCGCTCTCCCTGGGGAGAGCAGCCCGAATTTCACACAGAGAAATCTGTTGTGATAAAAAGAAATACAAATACAAATGCTCCTTTGTCTACCTCTCTTTGCGAAGGCAGTGCCGTCCACCCACACCGTTTATCAAAAGGCAGCGAGAGCAGTGAACACCGGACTGGGTGATGAAGTTCTCTGGTTCGCCGCCTCACCCTTTTTTCCTCTTTTCTTTTCTTTCTTTTATGAGAGGAGAGGGGCGGGGAAGGGGGCAGAGGAGGGAATGGGGGGGTGGGGGGGTCTTATTCCTTCCCTTGTCTTCTCTTCCTTCCTCTTTGTTGTCTGCGTGAAGTTTGCCTCGTGGTGTCTGTTGCCCACCCAGAACACAGGGTGTGTAGTGTATCCAGCACCCCACCCAGAACACAGGGTGTGTAGTGTATCCAGCACCCACCCAGAACACACACTGTGTCGTGTATCCAGCCCCCCACCCAGAACACACACTGTGTCGTGTATCCAGCACCCCACCCACAACACACACTGTGTCGTGTATCCAGCACCCCACCCAGAACACACACTGTGTAGTGTATCCAGCACCCCACCCAGAACACACACTGTGTCGTGTATCCAGCACCCCACCCAGAACACACACTGTGTAGTGTATCCAGCACCCCACCCAGAACACACACTGTGTAGTGCATCCAGCACCCCACCCAGAACACACACTGTGTCGTGTATCCAGCACCCCACCCAGAACACACACTGTGTCGTGTATCCAGCACCCCACCCACAACACACACTGTGTAGTGTATCCAGCACCCCACCCAGAACACACACTGTGTAGTGTATCCAGCACCCCACCCAGAACACACACTGTGTAGTGTATCCAGCACCCCACCCAGAACACACACTGTGTAGTGTATCCAGCACCCCACCCACAACACACACTGTGTCGTGTATCCAGCACCCCACCCAGAACACACACTGTGTCGTGTATCCAGCACCCAACCCAGAACACACACTGTGTCGTGTATCCAGCACCCCACCCAGAACACACACTGTGTCGTGTATCCAGCACCCCACCCACAACACACACTGTGTCGTGTATCCAGCACCCCACCCAGAACACACACTGTGTCGTGTATCCAGCACCCCACCCAGAACACACACTGTGTCGTGTATCCAGCACCCCACCCAGAACACACACTGTGTCGTGTATCCAGCACCCCACCCACAACACACACTGTGTCGTGTATCCAGCACCCCACCCACAACACACACTGTGTCGTGTATCCAGCACCCCACCCAGAACACAGTGTGTAGTGTATCCAGCACCCCACCCAGAACACAGACTGTGTCGTGTATCCAGCCCCCCACCCAGAACACACACTGTGTCGTGTATCCAGCACCCCACCCACAACACACACTGTGTCGTGTATCCAGCACCCCACCCACAACACACACTGTGTAGTGTATCCAGCACCCCACCCAGAAAACAGACTGTGTCGTGTATCCAGCACCCCACCCAGAACACAGACTGTGTAGTGTATCCAGCACCCCACCCAGAACACACACTGTGTCGTGTATCCAGCACCCCACCCAGAACACAGACTGTGTCGTGTATCCAGCACCCCACCCACAACACACACTGTGTCGTGTATCCAGCACCCCACCCAGAACACAGTGTGTAGTGTATCCAGCACCCCACCCACAACACACACTGTGTAGTGTATCCAGCACCCCGCCCACAACACACACTGTGTCGTGTATCCAGCACCCCACCCAGAACACACACTGTGTCGTGTATCCAGCACCCCACCCAGAACACACACTGTGTAGTGTATCCAGCACCCCGCCCACAACACAGACTGTGTAGTGTATCCAGCACCCCACCCAGAACACAGAGTGTGTAGTGTATCCAGCACCCCAACCAGAACACAGAGTGTGTAGTGTATCCAGCCACCCACCCAGAACACAGACTGTGTAGTGTATCCAGCCACCCACCCAGAACACAGACTGTGTAGTGTATCCAGCACCCCACCCAGAACACAGACTGTGTAGTGTATCCAGCCACCCACCCAGAACACACACTGTGTAGTGTATCCAGCACCCCACCCAGAACACAGAGTGTGTAGTGTATCCAGCCACCCCACCCAGAACATAGACTGTGTAGTGTATCCAGCCACCCCACCCAGAACACACACTGTGTAGTGTATCCAGCACCCCACCCAGAACACAGAGTGTGTAGTGTATCCAGCCACCCCACCCAGAACACAGACTGTGTAGTGTATCCAGCACCCCACCCAGAACACAGACTGTGTAGTGTATCCAGCCGTCCACCCAGAACACAGACTGTGTAGTGTATCCAGCACCCCACCCAGAACACAGACTGTGTAGTGTATCCAGCACCCCACCCAGAACACAGACTGTGTAGTGTATCCAGCACCCCACCCAGAACCCAGACTGTGTAGTGTATCCAGCACCCCACCCAGAACACACACTGTGTAGTGTATCCAGCACCCCACCCAGAACACAGAGTGTGTAGTGTATCCAGCACCCCACCCAGAACACAGACTGTGTAGTGTATCCAGCACCCCACCCAGAACACAGACTGTGTAGTGTATCCAGCACCCCACCCAGAACACACACACTGTGTCGTGTATCCAGCACCCCACCCAGAACACAGACTGTGTAGTGTATCCAGCACCCCACCCAGAACACACACTGTGTAGTGTATCCAGCACCCCACCCAGAACACAGACTGTGTAGTGTATCCAGCACCCCACCCAGAACACAGACTGTAGTGTATCCAGCACCCCACCCAGAACACACACTGTGTAGTGTATCCAGCACCCCACCCAGAACACAGACTGTGTAGTGTATCCAGCCACCCACCCAGAACACAGACTGTGTAGTGTATCCAGCACCCCACCCAGAACACAGACTGTGTAGTGTATCCAGCACCCCACCCAGAACACAGACTGAAGTGAACTGAACTGTACTGAACTGAAGTGAACTGTACGGAACAGAACTATGTTGAACTGAAGTGAACTGAACTGTACTGAACTGAACTACTGAACTGTACTGAACTGAACTGAACTGTACTGAACTGTCCCGGCAGACTGTTCATCGAGCACTGAACTGAACTGTACTGAACTGTCCTGAACTGTCCTGTCCCTGCAGGCTGTTCATCGAGCACTAAACTGAACTACTGAACTGTCCTGAACTATCCCGTCCCGGCAGACTGTTCATCGAGCACTGAACTGAACTGTACTGAACTGTCCTGAACTGTCCTGTCCCTGCAGGCTGTTCATCGAGCACTAAACTGAACTACTGAACTGAACTGTACTGAACTGTCCTGTCCCTGCAGGCTGTTCGAGCACTGAACTGAGCTGTACTGAACTATTGAACTGAACTACACTTGACTGAACTGTACTGAATTGTCCTGTCCCTGCAGTCTGTTCATCGAGCACTGAACTGTACTGAACTGAACTGAACTGTACTGAATTGAACTGTATTGTACTGTACTGAACTGAACTTTACTGAACTGAACTGTACAGAACTACTGTACTGTACTGTGTCACGCGTCGACATATCCAGAATGTGAGACTCCCCTTAGCTGACCTATTTCTGTAAGCCGTCAGATAGGCTGGCAACGCGTTAGGCCCGAATCCCACGTGCGAACCAACTCGCGTCAGTGAGTTGTGTTTTGGTTTTTGATTTGTTGTCTTTGATTTGTTCCTGTATCTTTCTGGCACTCCACTGTCAACTGCTGTGAGAGTCATTTCGACCAGGGGTTTTGGGAGTTGATCGGGAAGTCTTCTGCTGTGGTGAAGCAGCAGGTTGCCGTCATTTGTCGGCGGGCGTTGAAACGGCTGGAACACCAGTTCCAGGTTTTCACATAACCTGTCTGAGGTTTTTATCTTCCATTGTGCCCGTTTGGACGGTTCCACTCCTCTGCTGGTTGTGGCTGTGGGCTGGAGGGAGGTCTGCATGGTGCGGGACTGTGTTCTGCGGCAGCGGCGGACCCGCGTTGACGATAACAGCGACGACGACAACAGCGTCGGCTGGAAGAACTTGGTCGCTGTGTTGAGTGCTGTCCCCCAACTTACTATCTCCCTTATCCCATCCATTCCTGACCGCTGGTGTATTCTGGACTGCGGCGGCAGAGGCTGAGCACAGCAGACTATAATTTTTGTGTGTTTGTAATCGCGTGAGAGGGGTAGTTGTCAGTATTGTTTTGTTATTGAATTTCTTGTTCAAAAATACCAAATATTATTATTATTATTATTATTATTATTATTATTATTATAATTATTATTATTATTATTTTGAATAAATGTTATCATTTCAAGTGGGATCTGGTTGTTCCGACTGGTGCGGAGGGCTGACAGATTCATTGAGTTTTTGTCATCGTTCGTCCGTCTGTCTGTCATTCTGTCAGCCGTAGCGTGACATACTGTACTGTACTGAACTGAACTACTGTACTGAACTACTGAACTGTCCTGTCCTGTCCCTGCAGGCTGTCCATCGAGCACTGAACTGAACTGTACTGAACTGTCCCGTCTCTGTAGACTGTTCATCGAGAACTGAACTGAACTTTTCTGAACTACTGAACTGAACTGAACTGTTCCTTCATCGAGCACCGAACTGTACTGTACTGAACTACTGAACTGAACTATGCTGAACTGTCCCGTCCCTGTAGGCTGTTCATCGAGAACTGAACTACTGAACTGAGCTGTTCCTTCATCGAGCACCGAACTGTACTGTACTGAACTACTGAACTGAACTGTACTGAACTGTCCCGTCCCTGTAGGCTGTTCATCGAGAACTGAACTGAACTTTTCTAAACTACTGAACTGAACTGAACTGTCCCTTCATCGAGCACCGAACTGTACTGTACTGAACTGTTCTGAACTGAACTGTACTGAACTGTCCCGTCCCTGTAGGCTGTTCATCGAGAACTGAACTGAACTTTTCTAAACTACTGAACTGAACTGAACTGAACTGAACTGTCCCTTCATCGAACACCGAACTGTACTGTACTGAACTACTGAACTGAACTATGCTGAACTGTCCCGTCCCTGTAGGCTGTTCATCGAGAACTGAACTACTGAACTGAACTGTTCCTTCATCGAGCACCGAACTGTACTGTACTGAACTACTGAACTGAACTGTCCCTTCATCGAGCACCGAACTGTACTGAACTGAACTACTGAACTGAACTGTCCCTTCATCGAGCACCGAACTGTACTGTACTGAACTACTGAACTGAACTGTACTGAACTGTCCCGTCCCTGTAGGCTGTTCATCGAGCAGCTGGACGAGGCCACCCAGCAGCACATGACGTACCTGACGGAGATCTCGGGCATCTTCCACACGGTGGGCCAGAGGCTGCTGGACAAGCTGCTCCTCAACGATAGCCTGCCCCACAGCTCTGACCCTGACGCCGACAGGATCATCGTGCAGTCACTCTTCAACGTGAGTTGGTGGTGGTGGTGGTGGTGGGGTGGTGATGATGAGTCGGTCTTCAACGTGAGTTGGTGGTGGTGGTGGTGATGGTGTTGGTGGTGAGTCTGTCTTCAACGTGAGTTGGTGGTGGTGGTGGTGGTGGTGGTGAGTCTGTCTTCAACGTGAGGTGGTGGTGGTGGTGGTGGTGATGGTGGTGAGTCTGTCTTCAACGTGAGTTGGTGGTGGTGGTGGTGGTGTGGTGATGATGAGTCTGTCTTCAACGTGAGGTGGTGGTGGTGGTGGTGGTGGTGTGGTGATGATGAGTCTGTCTTCAACGTGAGTTGATGGTGGTGGTGGTGGTGGTATGGTAATGATGAGCCGGTCTTCAACGAGAGTTGGTGGTGATGGTGGTGGTGGTGGTATTTGATTTTGTTTGTAGTTCTTTTTATCACAACAGATTTCTCTGTGTGAAATTCGGGCTGCTCTCCCCAGGG